>NW_027495372.1:50000-226409 GCF_021521415.1 Bidens hawaiensis | reverse complement strand
GTGTTCTGACTGTTAAGAAGCTTCAAAAGACGAGTTATGAACTTCTGAACAAGCGTAAGCCTAATTAAAATACTTGGAACCATTTGGGTGTCCTTGTATTATGTTAAAGAAGGATGCGGGAAAATTTAAGAAAAAGCAATTGAAGGTTATTACTCGGGTTACGCAACACCTAAGAAACGTCTGTTTAACTTTACATCGGGTTGTGTAGAGGAGTGGTACCATATTGATTGTCAATGATACACCACACCTCCTGTTGGTAAAGGACCTGAATGGATGTTCGACTATGAGAGTTTATTTAATTCATTCACTCAAATGGTTGATCAACCAGATGAAGACTTGGTACGTGCTTATTTAGAAGATAAATTCTTACTTCCAAGATCTTCTGGTTCTGTTTATATTGATGCTTCACACGATGATTTTCCTGTTACATATGATGTGATTTTGATCTTGTCTGATGATGGTCATGTTGTTGATTCCTCGGCTCCATTCCAGAAACACATGAGAGTGGTGAATCGTCTCATGATGTTGAGGAGAATCTAAATAATTAATCTGACAATGTTGTTGTGTCTGAGAATCCTACTCTTCAGATTCATAATTATCTTCCACAGGACAACATCATTGGTGATCTTTATGTAGGTGTTCAAACACGTCATCAAGTTGCTACTTAAAATGACTCTAACATATTATGTGCGTATGCCGATATGCATTCTTCGGGAATCATGAATCTCGCCAAATACACTTGCTTTCTATCTCAATTAGAACCAACAAATGTTCGTATGGCGCTTGAAGATCCATCTTGGGTAGAAACGATGTAGGAAAAGTTGCAACAGTTTAATCGACCGGGTGTATGGGATCTCATTGACAAACCTGTTAGAATTAAGAAGCCAATTCCGACAAAGTGGGTATTTAAATGCAAGAAAGACGATCGTGGAGTGATTGTAAGAAACAAAGCAAGATTAGTGGTTCAAGCCTTTCATCAGCAAGAGGGCATAGATTACATTGAAGTATATGCTCCAGTTTCACGACTGGAAGCTATACGAATATTTTTGGCTTATGCGGTTTACAAGAATATTAAAGTTTATCAGATGGATGTGAAAAGTGTTTTTCTCAACGCAGAATTACATGTGTTTGTTTTGCAGCCTCTTGGTTTTGAAGATCCAGATTATCCGGACCGTTTTTACCGATTGAACAAGGCCCTGTATGATCTACACCAAGCCCCGAGAACTTGGTACGGAACTCTTGCTGACCATCTTACCGATAATGGCTTCAAGCGAGGAACTGTGGACTGCACGTTATTTTATAAGAATGTTGGTGATGATCTGCTTCTTGTCCAAATATATGTCGATGACTTTATCTTTGGTTCAACAAACCAAAAGCTTTGTAAGGATTTTGAGAAGTCGATGCAAACGAAGATTGAAATGAGCTCGATGGGGGAGATGAATTTATTTTTAGGGTTGCAGGTTCTTCATTCTGATAAGGGAATCTTAATTCATCAGACAAAATATGTGAACGATGTCTTGAGCCGATTCAAGATAACTACCGTAAAAATCCCTTCGACACCTCTTCCCGTGGGTCACAATTTGTCACAGGACGAATTGGAACCGCAGATCCTACCCTTTACCGAGCGATGATTGGTTGTTTAATGTATTTACTGCTTCTCGACTTGGACATAATGTTTGCAGTTTGTTTGTGTGCTAGGTACCAATCAAGGCCCCCAACGACTCACCTGGCAGCAGTTAAAAGTATACTTCACTATCTAAGGGGTAATCCTGACATCGGGTTATGGTATCCCAAGGTTGATATCTTCGACTTCACTTAATTTTCCGATTCGGATTATGGTGGATGAAAGATCAACTTTAAATCGACCATAGCGGGTTGTCAATTTCTAGGAAGCCGGCTTGTATCCTGGCAGTGTAAGAAGCAGACAATGGTCTCCACTTCAACTGCAGAAGCAGAGTATGTGGCAGCCTCAAGTTCCTATTCACATGTTCTTTGGATCCAACAACACTTGCGGGATTACGGTTTGAAGTTTCTTACTATTCATTATCTATATTGATAACTCTGCTGCTATAAGTATCACCAAGAATCCTGTGCAACAAACAAAAACTAAAAATATCGAAATTCGATATCATTTTATACGGGATTTCTTTGAAAAGAAACTAATTGATATTGATAAAGTGCACACTGATTTTCAAAAAGCCGATCTATTTACCAAGGCATTTGATAAAGCACGTTTTAACTTTCTGCTTGGTTTAAATGGATTAAAATCTCTTGTTGATATCCTGAAACAAGGATAATTAACTATATTTTTTTTGTTTAATTTCTTTATTTATGTTTTATGTTTTGGGTTTTTGGGGGTGTGATATAATGCTAAATGTTTATGTTTCCCTTGTATATTCTAATCAATATTTTAATAGTTTTTGTTCTTTTTATTCGAGATTTGTATACTACTAAAGTTTTTTATGTTTCATAGGTTCCGGGAGTTGATTGTGATCAAAAAGGACGAAAAACGAGCTAAAAAGAGCCAAAACGGAGATCTGGAACGCATGAGGATAGGGCCAGAACAAAGAACCGGTCAGACCGGGCCCGTCTGACCGGCCCCCTTGGTGGAGCACTCCGCGCCGCGCGACCAGGGAGGCCAAAATCCGTCGCGCGGCGACTAGAGGATGCTGGGCATGATTTTTTTCGTTTTTGCTTCTGGTTGGGACTTGTTTTGGGTATTTAAACATCTTTAACTTAAACCTGACAATAACCAGAAGCCACCAGATGATTTTAGAGTTTCTTGGAGCATACTTTCGAGTATTGTGGTGATTTTGAAGGCACGAGAACAGCCGGTGAAAAGCTTTATGTTCAAGATCGAAGACTACGAGTTTTATTGCCTTTAATCTTTCGTTTGTCATTATTTCACCATGTTTTCAGATTTATTTGCTTTGTTTGATTTATATAATATGATGCTAGTCTAAACCTCATAAACTACCTAGGTCGTGATGAACCTTAGTTCGGTTTGATTTTGTTGGGATTTCTTTTCGTTATGGATTTTATGTTTTAAGTAAAGTGTTGAGTTTGAGTTAATTGTTGCGCATGTTTGCTTGGTTTTATTTACTTGGAATTATTGTTTTACATTACCCTTGGTGATTGTTTCATAGGATAGGGTTTTCTTAGGTCACTTACTGTGTGTTCTTGACTAGTTTATGATTGATATGAATTAAGATCATAGAAACAATAAAACTAATTAAATAGATAAAAGTGAGCTGCTAGCCTAGAAAACTGTAAGGTGATAGGTTATTGATAGATCTTTGTTGGTCAGGATTGCTAGATTTAGTTCTTCGTTAGGAGTCCATCTAGGTTTGATCGTCAACTTAGTCTGTTAAGTCAATTGAGTCTTCTTAACTATTTTTGATTTCCGTGCTGTAAGGTAGGTTTTCGTCATAAAGATACTTAGACATAAATTATTAAATAACCGTAAGGAAGTTTAACTCATAAAACTGGTGAATCTTAAAACTTGTTAGAAATCCATAGGTGTTTTCTTGAAGGTCAAGGTTGTTAGGGTTTTCTGTCAAGGGTCCATTTTACGATCCTAGTTCCATAACTTAAGTTACCCATTTGATTGATTGTCGTAACATTGGGGATTCTAGCCTAGGTAGTTATTTTCATCATCTGAGTTAATCTAAGTGTTTTAATAGTTTATTGTATTTTATTTAATTAAGGTTAAGTTTAGTATATTGAATTAATTAGGTTTTAAGTAACGATTATGTTTTATTATATTTTAATCAATTATGGTTAGGTTTAGTTAATTAATAATTAGTTTAAAATCCCTTTCAAACATTATTATTAAATAGTTGTGTCAGTAAGTCGAGTCTAATTACCAAGTATACGTAATTTATAGAGTCTCGTGGGTTCGATATTCGGACTTACTTAGTTGTACTAGAGTCGACCGGTACACTTGCCGGTTAGTAGTTTTAGTCAAGTTAAGAGTCTAGAATTGTTACTTAGTGTCTAGATTAGCTTCTTTTTAGTTAATAATTATTTGACTACTTTTAGCACATCAAGTTTTTGGCGCCGTTGCCGGGGACTCTTGGCAATTGCGTTATTTGCATTAATTGGACTTATTTTATATATACGTGCTATTTGTTTTATTTTCTTTTGAGTCGTAGGAGTCTAATTAAATTTTAGTTTTTATTTTTTGTCTACTCACTTAGTCCGTTGCGTCTTTAAGGTTTATGCCACATCTTCGTTCGCAAGGACCACCGCTGGAGAATCTAGAATTTTCCCCGTCGAAAACCGAAGCTAGCTCATCAGCAGAAAAACCACCGTCAAAAGGTACTTCTACACCAAAATTTTCACTGCACATTTCACCACAAGAAAGTCAGAGAAGTCAACCAGACGTTCAAATGGCTGACGACAGAACAATTGCTGCTCAAGCCTTCGATGGCTTAACCGGAAACCAGTCATGCATCGTTGTTCCCCGGATCGACAATCCCAATTCATGGCAGATTTCGTCATACGTCATAACAACATCGTTCAAACTAATCAGTTCACGGGGCGTGATGACGAGGATGTACCGGCACACATTAACCGACTTTACCGAAGATGCTATTTTCTTACATCTGTTTCAGTTTTCACTTGCAGGTAAAGTAGTTACTTGGCTTGGCACGCAGCCACCTGGCACGTTCACCACTTGGGAAGCACTACGTTCTGCATTTATCAAGAGATACTTCCCACCGGCTAAAGCAGCAATTCTTCGCGATCAGATTCATTCGTTTCACATGGAGCCGGGGGTGAAATATTGTCATGCTTGGGAGCGTTTTCAGAACATGCTAGCCCGTTGCTCACAGAATGGTCTCATACCATGGGCTCTCGTGGAAAAAATTTACAATGGGTTGAACTACGAAACCGAAGTTCGGTTTGACACGGCCGCGGGAGGAAGTTTACTGGCAAAGAAGAATGTCACCGAATATAACGAGATGTTTGAGAGCTTTGCTCAATCCGATTATGCCAAAGAGCCACATCGCGGGAATTCCACTTCTGTCACTAGTACATCATCGTCCGCTCGATGTGTACACCAGGTTAATCTGGATACTAGTGTGGCTGCTGCTTTGGAATCACTAACCCAAGAGGTGAAGGAACTGAAGGCTAAGGTGGACAAGTGTGAGTTTTGTAGAGGTGGACATGGTACGTTGGAGTGCCCGGTGATGAATCAACAGGTCGATTTTGTTGCTGGTCAGACCAGGTTTCCCAACAATTATAATAACAACAGTCAGAATTGGAACACTTACAAGAACCCGAATCAAAATAATTCTAACTGGCGTCCGTCGGGTGCACCACCCGGATTTCAAAACTCTTATAATCAAGGACAAGGTCAGTATTTCAATAATAATAACACTGATGGTACTAATGTTCAAAATAACGTGCAGGAGTCGAACGGTGGAATTGAGCATTTGGAAGAGATGATGAAGCTAATCTTGGAGAGAGATCAAGTTACACAGAAAAAGTTTGCCGAACACGATTTGCTCTTCAAGAATCAACAATCTTCTATTCTCGATATTCAAAGGACTGTTGGTGATATTGCTCTTTGTTTAGAAGAAAGGCCCCCAAGTCAGTTTTCGGGTATCCCTCAAACTAATCCGGCTGCTAAATTGAAAGCCATCTCCACTCGTAGTGGTAGGGTTTTTGGTCCGGGGGTAGTAAGTAGAAAAATTAGGGAAGATAGGGAAGATGAGTTAATAGATGAGGAGATAGAGGTAGAGGCTCTAGGTAAGTCACAAAATAGTACAACACCAATCATAGAGCCGCAAGTTAAGAAAAACACCGAGAAGAAGCCGGTTGGAGTCCGGCCACCACCACACACCATTGACCTAGCCTATGTCCCGTATCCCGCTCGTCTAAAGAATCAAAAGTATACGAAATATTACGGGCATTTTCTTAATATATTTAGCCAACTGAATGTCAACCTTCCATTCGTAGAAGTCCTTCAGCATATGCCTAAATACGCCAATTTTTGAAAGACCTTCTTAAAAGAAAGGATAAGTTGGAGGAGCTTTCGACTGTGCCCTTAAATGGAGAGTGTTCTGCAGTAGTTCTCAATAAAGTTCCAGAGAATTACCCGACCCCGGTGTTTTTACCATTCCATGCCTTTTCGGAAGTGATACGACATGTCAAGCATTGGCCGAATTAGGAGCTAGTATAAACCTTATGCCATATTATTTGTATGAAAAACTAGACCTAGGAGAGCTCACCCCTACTCGTATGACGTTGTCTTTAGCCGATCATTCCGTTAAGTATCCGAGGAGTGTCATAGATAATTTTCTCGTTAAGGTAGATAATTTGGTTTTCCCCGCAAATTTTGTAGTTTTAGATATGGAGGCCGACGGGAGAGTTCCTTTAATTTTAGGTCGTACGTTTTTACCATCTAATTCGCTTCCGCCACTCTGTAACGAATGACCCAATTCGTCATCTATTATTTAACAAATTAAGCACGAATTACCCTTAGTTCGTTATCACTTCTTGATAAGTTCTAACGAATTACTCACTTATGGCCACGTGTTATGAGTGAGATAACGAATTGGCTATTTTGTTAATTTTGAATTAACGAATAAGCTGATTCGTTGTCTTGGGATACGTTCCGTTTCGTCCTATATAGAGAACAGTGACGTACGATTCAGTTCAGTCGTTCACTATTTTCCCTTCGTCCCTAAGAAACTCTTGCAAAAAATTTTAAGAAATCTCGACCATTACTAAACTCTCTTTTGATCATCAATTGAACTTCATAAGGTATTAAGGATCAAAACACAGTGAGTTTCGTCGATTAACATGACCATTTCATGGGTCTATTTACCGATTTTTACTTCGGGTTTAACTTATAAAACGAAAACCTTTAAAACCTAAGTTATACTCAGATTTAATCACATTAGATAGATAGGGTTAGATATCGATGTGTTTCCGAGTTGTCTTGTGCTTATTGCAGATCATTGTATCGTCTTACATGGTTCAAATGAATCTAAATTGCATGTTTAACTTTCAAGTTCATCTTAATTTTTACCTTGACTTCTGATTAGTCAAGTTTGTAACTTATCGGTGACAATTCTTTATTTAGTAACGAATTGAAACTCATTCGTGTTCAAGTCGTTTTCAATTCGTTACTAATAACATAACTAATCAACTCTTTCATGAAATTGATAAAGAATTACTTCACATTCGTTCTTTAATTCGTTATTCCTTTATAGGTAATTCATTATGTCTAGTTCGTGTTCACTCATTGATAATGAATTACACAATTCGTTATAATGAAGTACTAAATTCATTATAAAGAATCAGAAAGACTAATGAATTATACTTAGATTTATTTTGAAAATTAAAAACAAAAATTTATAAAATATATTTATATTATTTGTTCTTCGTTTTACTAAATCTCGGGTTTTATGTATCCTCAGTTATGGCTGACGAAATTGTTCAAGATGCCCTACTGCTGAGCAATGACCACTGCAACAAAGATAGGAACTGGAACCCCCGTTGTTGGCATTTGAAAAAAAGCATTAAATATGTGTTTTTGTCGGACAAACGTTGCTGACGAAGATTTGTTTCACGATATGTTAGCTTTCATACGCCGATCCCGTATAAGTTATGTCTTCACAGCAAACCCGGAGATCCGTTTTAGTATTATTCGCTCGTTTTGGAATTCAACTTGATACATTAAGTCTGAAAATCATATCGTTGTTGAGGTGAACATGAAGCAGATTGTCATTTCAGCAGAGGTGATATGAAGGGTGTTGCGGTTTGGTGATACCATGGGCATCCCGTGCGTGTATGACAAGATCTTAATTCAAGGTTTATTTCGTCGTGAGTTCTGTTCGGGTGCTCTCGATCTTTCTATGTATACCAAGGCTTACTTGTGCCCCCACATACAAGCATTTATTACATGTGCTATTTCATACGCAAAGGGTATTTTAACGAATGCCAAACCATGTTACAATACGCATTTGTTGCCATGATCTTGAACAAGCCATTCAATTTTTTGGAGATGATTTCTGTCATCTCAAGGAAATTTGTGTCGTAAATACTGACGAAACAAATTCCTTATGTATCCACGGTTTCTTCAGCTAGTTATTCAGGATCTTATTCCTAATTTAGAGATTGATCAGACGCTGCGAGATGATTTATTGAAGCTTGAGCATATGACTGCTGATACAGTCAAAAGGATGAAGATCTATAGGCAGGAGATGCCGAGGACCAAACGTATGATTCGTCATTTCTCGAATTCGGCATATGTATGTCCTTCTAATGATCTTTGGGTCCACGATGATTCGGATTCCGAACGTGAAGAAGGTCCAGGTGGTAATGAAGGCGGTGATGATGGAGATGATTGTGGTTTTCCTATGAATAAAGTAAACAACATACGAAAGCCAATGAACAAAGTAAAGCTGAGCAAATGTTATCTACCTGCTTAATTTGAGGTTTTCCTATATTCGATTTAGCGAAACACATCTTTGCATCGCATGCTGTTATCTTGCCATCACCATCAACACAAAAATAGCGTATGCTTAGGATAAGTAAGTGGTTATACCAAATATGATAATTCGATAAAATATTTACCAAATTTATATATTCACCTGAATACGTGAGTGTAAAATGATGAGATTGAGAGGTTTTGTATGAAAATAGAATCTGAATTGAGACGTAGTGGAACCATTGTTGGTAGATCTGTTAATAAGCAAACGCCCATTCGGTTACTATAATCTGATTTAAACCATTCAATAGTTGACGAAAAAACGAGCCAATGTGTGGCTTGAGAATCACTGATCTGCATAGATCTTAGACATGAAAGCTGTCGTGGGTGACTTCGCCGGAACCCCAGATTAGGAACCCTTTGAATGCCTTTCTTAATCCATAACACTCAAGAACATCGTAACCGTGCCTGCATAGGGGTCACCATCGCCGATATACACTCTCTACAACCGTTGTGGTCGAACAAAATGAAACCGTCTCCATTCTGTCTCCCCCACCGTTAGTGAAGAAGCTGCAGAATAGAACTAAGAAAAGACATATAAGAAAAGCACGTGTAAGAATTATAGAGAAGAGTGCGAGAATGGAAGAGGAGAACAAAACGTGTTTGTTGCAATAGAACAAACCAGCTCATTTGAAGTACAATCCAAATAGCATGGAGTGCAACTGGTTATGTCTACCGACCTTCAAAATTGTAAATATATAAATAAATGTTAACTCGTTGGTCTCCGGTTTAATAATAAATACTTCATTTAGCCGGTTCTCTCTTATAACTCTCTCTTATAACAATGGAACTTTAAATATGAATCACGAACGCATATAATATAATAAAAGTGACCTCAAATATACTCAAAAGTGTAGGAAATATTTAATTAATAATATGTATAAATTAGACCACACCAAATATCCCCACACTTAAAACTTTTTCATCACTGAAAAACAAATTTTCAATGGAAATATATTCGGAAAACTGGTATTCAAAACATTAAGTTAGTTTAATTAATAAATGAATAAATGCAAAAACGTCGAGTTCAAGAATTTTTGTCCAATTAAACCTCCTCACCGACCTATCAAGCCTCCAATTGCATTTAGAATTATCTTTAAATGTATCGACTAGATTATGGGTCCCACCATCAGAAAGAGACGACTAGACCAATCCTATTTTACGCATTCCAAAACTGGGGTCAAGCAGACTGGTTATGAAAGGCTTACAAGCATATCCGAATGGTAAGAAATAACCCTTTAATGGTAAGAAATAACGTTAATTTAGGTGAAATTTCGATGGATGAATGATCAGATGAAAGTCTTACAAGCATATCCGAATTATTATTGGATTTTGTCCTCAGTATTTGGTAAAAAATTATTTATTGACATAAACCTCAAACCGTAATAGCATACCCTCAAAGTCAGCATCCCAAAGGTAACGCGCAAGCCTTCGGCCCGCCTAATATGTGCATCTTTGGCCTTATTCTATTCTTTTAGAATACTTCATTGGCAATTCTATAGTATATAATTTTCTCTCTTTTTTTCTATTCCTTTCCGACCAACTACAACTTTTTAGAATACTTTTGTAGTAATAATATTTTTCAAACATTGCGTTGTGCTCTTAGCTATCTTCACCCTTTAAGTATTACCAATGACAAAAGCACTTATAAATCATGGACATTGCAGGGCGCCATCACTCTCTATTTAATTTCACAAAACGGAGTAGTGTGCTATTTTTCGTACCCTATTGACTTTCGACTTTGCCGATTCTCCTAAGATGGTAACCTACAAAAATTCATCATTTAATTAGGTAAATTTTATAATACTCTAGATATTTACAAGCTACTAGACGTTTAAACCATTTACACAATTCAAATATATCTAGTGGCTAAACCAATTACAAGCTACTAGACATTTGAACTGAAGTTTACTGTTATGTATGTTGTTGTCTTCTTACAAGGTCTACCACAAACATTGGCGTACGTCGTTAGGTAAATAAAACACCCATTTTTACAAGGCCTAGTCGTGCTAGCGCGACTAGCCTAGGTAGGGCTTGTTAAACCTGGCAGTACTACTCAATATTACCTCGCGATCCCATCATATTGGTTCATGGTGTGTAATGACTTTTCGTTACATAGAGCATATTATATATATATACATATATATATACACGTGTGTGTGTATGATATTTAAGAAATTACAAAACTCCAAAGCATGGCAAGGTGTTTTATCTCTGAAAACAAGTATACGAATAAAGGCAAATGCTATAGAAAACAATGTACTTTCGTTCTTTTTTTCTTAAAAGTTTATGAATAATTTTTTTGCATATTAATATCCATCTACATGCTATTTTTATATAAAACTTTGATTTTTTTTTATAAGAAATAGTTAAATTGAAGGTTCTTGTCGTTTGACTATGTTACAAATTTAGTGCCCTGGTTTAAAACGTTACAATTCAAGAACATAACACCCAAAGTCTCTAAAATTTATGAAATTAATTATGAACTAAATAAACACATAAATTAATTATAAACCTTAAAAATGAAAAAAAATTATATATTAAAAAACCACATGTTCAAAGAAACAGTAATAAACAAACCTCTAGCCCTCCATTCCTGAAACTTGTTTCACAACCCTCTGCAAATCCGGCACCACCTCTAGCCCTTCAACTTCCCGGAGACCCGGCATCACCGCACCAGACATGGGCTCCTTCTATTGATGTTTCAAACTGCCATCTCCAGCGCCTGTCAAACCCCGACAAGAGGTGGCGGGACATGCTGGGATGTAACGATTGCCCATAAGCACATGCCACTATTAAAGCAACAATATTTAATAAACTCATTTCATTTCACAACATCGAAAATGTCACATAATATTCATAACAAGTCATAACAAAATATAACAAAATATAGAAAATCAAATATTGTTGATTTTTGCTAATTTCCTAATGGTATTTGTGATGTTTTCTTCAAGCATCCAAAATCAACCAAGATGTAAACCTGTAACATTTCAAAAAACAAAGTTTGTCAACACAAAGGTTGGTGAGCAACTCATAAGTTTGAACATATAGATATATAGTAAGAAAGATCCAAAAAACTAGTATACGAAACAATAAATAAAAACCATAATTTGGATAAAATCGCTAATAGAATTACGTTAGTGACACCTAACTATAGGGGGATACCAAATAGTCTAGGATTTAATAGATTATCGTTAATTTCATTACGTTAACGACACCTTGCTACAAGGGGATGCCAAGTAGTCTAGGATTTATAGATTCAACCAACCGAAAGCGATAAACACATAGGCATATAAGCATAGAACACCAAATAGAGCAAGTATTTAAGTAAAGTATACAATAACGTTTGTGGTTTAAGACCCAAGTATAAAACATTTAGTTTAGATAAGATGAAATGTCACCCCCAAAATAAAAGATAGAAAACGGGGTATGAAAGTACTCACGTTCAAGTAACAAACTTGAAAAGTTGGTAATTTGGAGATTTGCCAGAACGACGGGTTTAACGTATGAAGCCTAAATAAAAGAAAGTCTTTCATTTAGAATGGTTGTCATGAAGATCTTTAAATAAAATAATTGCTGCAAAAGGTAAACAATTATAGTTCAAGGTTTAAAATGTAATTATTTAAGAAATTATATTAATAACCCTTTAAAATGTAAGTTTGCTCGAAACCGGGTTAAAGTATCTAACCTTAATATTTACTTAACCAATGTTAAGTAATAAGGTGGGAAAAATGCTAAAATGCAAGTTCCATTGGGCTAAAGATACAAAAACGGGTCTTTAACGAGTGTTCGGGTTGTTGGTTCGGGTCTTGATAATTGGTCAAACCCAAAGTCAAATTTCTAAAATAATGAATGTTATGAGATAACTCAATAAAAGATATTAAGACTTAACCAAGTATGTAGATATATTGATTTAGAACAACGTACGTTAAGCGAGTGTTCGGTTTTGTCTGTCCAAACTATGTTATGAGACCAAGTTGGATCCAACATTTCCAAGTACTTAAGAAAATAATTAAAAACTGTTTGTAAACTATTTTTAAAGAAATATACAAGTCTTTATAGCTAAAACACGCTTGTGTGTTTTAAGCGAGTAAAAATCGGACCGGTTCGGTTTCCATCTCACAACAAGTTCATAGATGGATTCCACATACCCATATATCATAGATCTTGTATAATAACGTACAAATGAAAATATTTAAGTTCTACAACTAAAAAGTCAACAACAAGTCTTTTTAATAAAAGTTCGGTTTGGTTCGGTTTCCATCTCACAATGAGTTCATAGATGGTCTCCACTTACCCAAGACTTGTACATGTGACTAACAACTAAAATGAGCAGAAGTTAAGCATAAATAATATGTGCAAACAAGTTATGTGAGTGTATATATATCAAGAACACGAAGTCCTCTATGAAGCCTTGCCTTACGAGGTCCGAAACTTAACCAACCGGAGTCAGAGAAGTAACTACCAAAGGTAACAAGGGGTGTGTATTATATATATGTTGTACCACCATAAACAAGTATTAATAAGACTAAATAAGGTAATTAAAATGAAAGAAACAACTAAGTTTGACTTTGGAAGTCAAACCATCAAGAAAACTAATAAAACAACCTTTAGATCTTTGAATTTGAGAGAGTTTTTTGTGTTGTAGCAGAGATTAATGGGTGGAAATGATGGTGTTATATAGGGTAAGTTAAAAGGGTCAAGCATAAAGGATTTTGCATGAAAATGGGGTGATTTGGTCACATGTTTGCTTAAAAATGAGCAAAAACGTCCAGCTGTGCAGACTGCCTTTAGCACGGCGCTAAGGTCTCTGCCATTTGACCTTAGCGCGGCGCTAAAGTCACCAGGTGGAAATTTTGAACTTTCAAAATTGGCAGTTTTGGCCCCCGGAGTTGTTTTTAAGCGTTTTAAGGCCATTTTAGGGACCGAAAAGGGTGTTTTAAATACCCAACAAAAGTAAAACAATATTGTATCATAAAACCCATCATTTTGATTATATCAAAGGTTTCGGTTTACAAAACGGGTTGGTTTACATAATAAACAATTTCAAAACGAATACAAATCGAGACCCAAAATTGACGAATGTCAAAGTATCTACTACTTTAAAAAATTTCGTCCCAAAATTAAGTCGAAGACGATGATTCAAAAAAATATGGATACTTCTCTTTCGTTGTGTCTTCTCGTTCCAAAGTAAATCCCGCGCCACGCCGTGATTCCCATCGAACTTTGACTAACCGAATACGACTACGCTTGGTTTTCTTATCGTTGCGATCCATGATCTTAACGGGACGTTCAACCATAATCATCGACTCATCGACATGTAATTCGTCGAGAGGTATATCGAGATTACCCTCAACTAAGCACTTTTTAAGATTCGAAACATGAAATGTCGGATGAACACCGGCAAGTTCTTGTGGTAGTTCGAGTTGATAAGCTACCTTCCCAACACGTTCAAGAATTTTAAAAGTACCAAAGAAACGAGGAGCTAGCTTACCCTTCTTTCCGAAACGGACTACCCCCTTCCAAGGAGATACTTTTAGAAGGACAAGGTCATCAACTTAAATTCGATCGGTTTTCGCCATTTGTCGGCGTAACTCTTTTAACGACTTCTAGCGCCTAGGAGGTTCTTACGGATTTGTTCAATGACGTCGGTAGCTTCTTCGACCATTTCAGGTCCCGTGATTTGAGCTTCACCGATTCGTTCCAACTAATTTGGGAACAACATTTACGATCGTAAAGAGCTTGAAAAGGAGCCATATCAATGCTAGAATGATAGTTATTGTTATAGGAAAACTCGATGAACGGAATGTTAGAATCCCAATTTCCACCGAAATCAAGAACACACGCTCGTAGCATATACTCGAGTGTTTGAATCGTACGTTCGGATTGACCGTCTGTTTAAGGATGATAAGCATTGCTAAGACGAGACGAGTTCCCAAGTCTTCTTGAAGAGATCGCCAAAAATGAGAGGTAAAATGAGCATCGCGATCCGAAATGATAGTCAATGGTAAACCTTGTCGGCACACAATCTCCCGAACATAGATTTGAGCAATCTGCTCGACATAATACTTTTCGCGGATCGGAATGAAATGAGTAGATTTGGTTAATCGATCGATGATCACTCAAATACTATCGTTGCCTTTTTGGTGTTGGGTAATTTTTTTGATAAAGTCCGTAGCAATGTCTTCTCATTTCCATGCGGGAATCGGTGGTTTCTCGAGTAAACCAAAAGGTCTTTGATGTTCGGTTTTGACTTTTGATCAAGTAAGACATTTAGATACAAATAACGCTACGTCCTTTTTCATACCCGGCCACCAAAAGGTAGCATGAAGATCAAAGTACATCTTATCAGCACCGGGATGAACGAAATACTGCGATATGTGAGCTTCGCCGAGTATACAAGTACGAAGGTCATCGCGATTGGGAACCCACAAACGATTGAGAGAGTACAAAAGACCATTGGATTTGGTTTCGAGTTGAAGTTCGGCTCCATATGACATTTCATCATACATGTTACCTTCTTCAACGGAGGCACGTTGAGCTTGGAAGATACGAATTTGAAGATCGGTTTGAACGACGACGCTTAGAAGCAGAATGGATTTAACATTAAACTTTCGACTTAAGGCGTCGGCTACAAAATTAGTTTTACCGGGATGGTAGCAAATCTCGCAATCGTAATCACCAAGTAATTCGGCCTATCGTCGTTGTCTCATGTTGAGATCTTTTTGGTTAAAAATATGTTGAAGACTTTTATGATCGGTAAAAACCACACAATTTGTACCATAAGGTAATGTCTCCAGATTTTGAGAGCGAAAACGACGACACCAAGTTCGAGATCGTGAGTCGTATAGTTCTTCTCGTTGACCTTAAGTTTCCTTGATGCGTAGGCGATGACTTGACCTCGTTGCATGAGAACACAACCAAGACCTTGATGGGAGGCATCATAAAATACAAAAAAATCATCGTTTCCGTCGGGAAGGGTTAGAACGGGAGCATTGCAAAGTAGGTCCTTGAGAGTACAAAAGGCTTCTTCTTTCTTCGAACCCCAATCGAATGGTTTTCCCTTATGGGTGAGAGAGGTAAGAGGCAATGAGATCTTAGAAAAATTCTGAATAAAACGCCGATAATATCCGGCCAAACCGAGGAATGATCGAATTTCCGTGGGAGTCTTTGGAGTTTTCCAACCCTTAACGGCCTCAATTTTAGCGGGATCAACATGAATACCTTTGTCGTTTACGATATGCCCTAAAAATTGAACTTCCTCTAGCCAAAATTCGCATTTGGAGAACTTGGCATAAATTTGTTCGTTTCTAAGGAGCTCGAGAATGGAACGCAAATGATGTTCATGTCCGGCTTTGGATTTAGAGAAGATAAGGATGTCATCAATAAAGACAATAATGAATTTGTTGAGGAATGGTTTGCAAACGCGGTTCATGAGCTCAATAAATACCGCGAGTGCATTTCTTAACCCGAAGGGCATAACCATCAATAAAAATTACAGTATCGGCCTTGATCATCTCAATCGGTTTGGCAGCCGTAAAATCTTGATAAGTGATAATCTGCTTTCCTGAATCATCAGTGGCACTTGTACCTGCACCAGAGGACAAGCCATGAGCTTGTTGTGGCTCACTTCCCCCTGCACACGACTCATCTAGATCTTTGTCATCGTTCTTGAGCTTCTTAAGTTCATCATCTTTACATGTAAGCTGCAAGATAAGATCTTCTTATTCTTTGATTTTCACCCCCTGAGACTCAACAATCTCACGAAGGGCCTTTGTTTCCTTTTGACAGAATGAAACATAACTTAGCAGCTTCCTTTGGTTTTCCATTATACGTTCTTGAGTCATACGATCAGCAGACATTTGATTTTCATACAAATGTAGTAGACTCAACACCATACTCATCTGCTGATCTTGAGGCAAAGCATTAAAATAAGGAGGAACAGGCTGAACTGGACCCATAGGACGACTAAGCCTCAGAAATGACATATCTGGTGGAGGCATCATCAATGGTGTTGGAGAAACCACCGATGTAGCAATCAGAGGCCTTGGTATATTGGATAAGATCGATTGGGGAATCAAACCAAGCCTAGGATCCGAGGTAAGCGTGGTCGTCAAAGTAAGCTCTGGAGTGCTGTAGTAAGCGTCACAGCCGGGCATTGAGGAGTGGACGATCTTGGAGGTTGAATTCCAAACGAGATGCCAGCCCCAGCCGACACTCGATTCTTAGAAGAGCCTACAGAAGCTAACTCTTTCCCTTTTCGCTTGCGTTGAGCTGCAATTGTAGCCGCTAAATCCGCTTCAATCGCAGCTTGTTGTTTAAGGATAGCAGCATCTCCATCACCACCATTACCCTTCATCACCATCATCACCTCCATCATTCCCACCTGGTCCCTCCTCACGCTCAGAATCCGAATCGTTATGGATCTAACGATCATTGTCAGGACATACATAATCTGGATCTACCAGATGACCAATCAGACGTTTGGTCGGAGGAGGATCCTTTCTGTAAATATTCATACGTCATACAGTATCAGCCGTCATATGATCTAGCGGTAGAACATCATTCACCAATGTTTGATAAATGAACAAATTGGGAATCAAGTCTTGAATAATTAACTGGAGAAATCGTGGATACATTAAGAACTTCTTTCTTTGAACCATTTGAAGACATTGTTCTTTAAGATGATAAAAAGTCATCTCTGAAAAGTTGAACGGTTTGTTGAGAATCAATGCGACAAATGCCGACTGTAACATGATCCGGAATTCCTCAAAACCACCCTTACGACCTCCCAAGCAGTGGATCAACACATGTAAGAGATACTTGTAGGTCGGGCATAATCCATTCTTGTTGTTCATCGAATCATCAATGTTACCTCCATAATAAACCCTTCTAAACAAACCCTTGATCAATCCCTTGTCAAACTCACACGGATTGTCAATGTTGTCCCCAAAACGAAGAACATGTCTAATCACATCAGTATCCACAGTGATAGTTGTTCCATTGATCGTAGCAGAAATGTGGTTGTCGGCTTCAACATATTGAGCGGTATTCCAAACTATACTCAGATAGACGTTAGGCCTTGCGGTTACAGCAAAACGTATCACCGAACGTCTCAGAAAAGCTAGTAAAGTCCAAAATAAAGCTTCGTTTACAAAGTTTGTACCGACAAAGGCACAAACTTTATGCCTTTTGTCGTACGGCAGTACAGGCATCTCTAGTTGTTGTTGCTGTTGTTGTTGTTGTTGAACAGCAGCTAGGGGATCTTGTTCCATATTATCAGCCATAAGTCTAAACAAATAACGTCAAGAATCAGTAATATTCAAAAATTATATAAACATAATTTTGTAAATTTTTGAAAATTATCAATTTAAAGTATTAAATTACTTAAATAAAATGTTATTCATTAGAAACAGACTAATTTGTTACATTATTATAACGAATTATCTGTTTCGCTATCAAGTAAATAAGTAACGAATGAGGACTAACGAATTACTATGAAAAGGTTAACGAATTAAGGTCTAGTTCGTTATTAATAATGAATTTAAATCCGATTCGTTATAAATTATGATTCATTGTCCTAAATCGTTGAATTACTAACGAATTGGACACGAATTAGTTCCAATTCGTTAAGTATAAAGAACGGCCAAAGTAAGCTTAATCTTTGACTCAGTTAGTCAAGGTCAAAATTAACCAAGAAACTTCAAAAGTCAAATAAACAATCGGAAATCTGATACAAACCTAATCATCAACATGAAACAAGATCAAAGACCACTATGGATCTCGAAAACAGATTCCGAGTACAATGACATCAAAATGGCGGTTCACAACAACGTATTAAGCATATAGATTAAGGTTTATATAAACCTCAAAAATCCGATAATAAAATCGAATAATTAACCCATCAAACCATCGTTAAATTTGACAAAAATCACGAAGGTATGTTAGTCTATACCTTAGGAACTCAGTGGTATATTCAAAATAAAGAAATTTGAAGGTTGATAAATAATGAAAATTTTGGCAGAGTAACAGTACAAAAGGGAAGAAGAAGAAGAAGAAGAAGAAGAAGAAGAAGAAGAAGAAGAAGAAGAAGAAGATGTTGATGATGAATAGGAAGGCGGTTCGTATGCACACCGTCCTATATATCTGACATTGCACGATTCCCAATGTACGAATCAACTGATTAGTTTGTAATTTGAACTAACGAATCTTCTGATTCGTTAAGTTAATTTAAACACGTGGCATAGCTAAATAGACTTAATTCGTTAAATTTTGAAGCATAAGACTAACGAATTACCCTTAAGTCGTGTCTAGTCCGTTAAATATGCATACGAATAAAGAGTCATTCGTTACAGAGTGCGGAAGCGAATTAGGGTAACGAATTACGACGTAATTCGTTAAAATGACCTAATTCGTTATTCATAATTAACGAAATACCATTTATTTAATTTTAAATAAATAAATTAATTAAATAAAAGAATTAAATAACCAAATAAATTAAAGAATTACCTTAAAATAATTACCGAGAACCTTTATCTCGATAATCGAATACCTTAACGTGTTTTTCCGTTAAAAACACTTAACTTAAAATAAAATAAATAATATGTAAAAATAAAAACGAAAATCTTTTTAGAATTTTGAATTTTTGTTAAAATGAAATATTTACCAGAAAATTATCCGAAAATTAAAACAAGAAAATATTTTTGTGTTTTTGTATGATTTTTCAAAAACTATACATATTTTTGGATTTTAGACAAGTTTGATCAGGGAATCATATTGAACATATTGTCCTTCCATCATAATTTTATATTTCAGCAATATTGTGACTGGCATTAAGTCGGTCATTGGTATTGTTGTCCACTTAAATCTAATAATAAAACTGTTAAGCGTTTTTGTGATATGATTAACGGTTCAATTAAAGCACAGATTATCAGAAACTATCAGCGTCTAATCTCAGTTCAAGCTTAATTTGATTTTTGCCATATCACCCCAACTTGACTTAAACCATTATATTGTTGATAAAAATTTGAATTTTATAGAAATTTTTTAGCAATGCATTGAGTTTCCTTTACTGTGAGTGAATATGCACGAGTCCATCTGTTGGCCATACATTGTATCCCCTAGGGTCCGTTTCTTAATGGTATTGAGACGCGCGCAAGGGAGGAACAATGTATGACTAACAGCGGATTTTGATCAAGTCAGTAATTTGTACGAGGTACAGCAGTGATCAAGTTTAATGACTTTGGGTTTGCTCTAATAGCGAATGAAATATTCATGCATATGAATACCTAGATGATTAAGCCGCATAAAGACTTACAGTGTCTAGAATCTCAATGCTTGTTATTTGTTTTATTTTATTTTTGGGTGATCAAACAAGTATAAGGCTTGAGTATGACAGGTTATTACATTTCTGTCATCCTTACCGAGATTTTTGCTAGAGACTAACACCTCTTTCAATTTGGCATTTCTTTATGTTTATATCACATAATTTACTCTAATTGTTTGTTTTAAGACCTACCAATGCACCAATGCAGTTAAACACACAGTCTTTTAAGCTTATTTCTTGCTGGATTTGTGGTCAAAACAGTCAATGTACTATCATTTTCTCTTTTTGCTTCAAAAACTCAAAATTCTGAGGAGCATAAAATAAAATAAATTTAATCGCCCCATTTACATTAAGTTTATAAATTAATGGCTAACCTATCAATTCACAAGTAAATAATAGGACCAAAACATGCAAGAATGCTTCACAAACTTAAATAACCGACATAATTTTCAGCGATAACATAAAGTAAAAATACATAGCGAACGCCCCAATTACTTTCCATTATCAGGTAAATGGCTATCCCAATCATTTATGTGTAAATATCAGGACCAAACATATACAAGTATATGTCCTTCAAATATGAGTAATTGACATACTTTTCAGCGAACGTGTGCATCTTTTTGGTTTTTCTCTATACATACATTAAAACACAATCTTTTTGTATTTTTCAATTTTTTTATAAACAAAATAAACTTCAAAATCTTTTTGGATTTTCGGATTTTTCTGTACAAACTGAAAACACAATCTTTTTGACTTTTCTGTATTTTAAATTGTTTTTGGTTTTTTCAAAATATTTTTAAAGAAAACATTAAGAACATGAAAACACAATATTTTTGTATTTTAAAATTTTCCATGTTTTTGGATTTTATCTATACAAACGAAAATCACAATCTTTTTGTATTTTCTATTTTTCACCCCCTAAAAACCAAAACCAAAATAAAATTAAGGAAAAATAACTAAAAATAAAGATAGTTATCCATGTGTCAGGATATCAGCAAGGGTCTTCAATCCATTTAAACCAAGCAAAAAATTGAAAACGCGTTTTGTCAAAAGCTTTGGTAAATAGATCAGCTTTCTGAAAATCAGTATGTACTTTCTCAAGGTCGATTAATTTCTTCTCAAAGCAATCCTGTATAAAATGATATCGAGTTTCGATATGTTTAGTTTTAGAATGTTGTACGGGATTCTTTGTGATAGATATTGTAGCAGAGTTATCAATCAAAATAGGAGTAGTAAGAAACTTCAAACCGTAGTCGCGAAGATGTTGTTGTATCCACAAAACCTGGGAACAGCAACTCGAGGTTGCAACATACTCAGCTTCGGCGGTTGAAGTGGAGACTGTTGTCTGCTTCTTACACTGCCAGGAAACAAGCTGGTTTCCTAAAAATTGACACCCTGTCGTGGTTGATTTGAATTTGATCTTACAACCTCCATAGTCCAAGTCTGAAAAGGCAGTAAGCTCAGAGTTAACGTCCTTGGGGTACCACAACCCGATTTCTGGATTTCCCCTCAGATACTGAAGAATTCGCTTAACCGCAGCTAGGTGAGTCACTCGTGGACTTGCTTGAAACCTAGCACAAAGACAAACAGCAAACATAATATCAGGGCGAGAAGCCGTTAGATACATTAAAGATCCGATCATGGCACGATAGAGGGTAGGATCAATCGAACTCCTTACATAACGTGTCGTTTGTAGACCCAAAGATAATGTCGTCAACATAAATCTGAACTAGGAGAAGATCATCACCAACAGTCTTATGAAATAAAGTGCAGTCGACAGTCCCTCTCTTGAAGCCGTTATCAGTCAGATGGTCGGCGAGCGTGCCATACCAAGCTCTCGGGGCTTGATGTAGACCATACAGGGCCTTGTTCAATCGGTAAACTCGGTCCGAATAATCAGGACCTTCAAAACCAGGAGGCTATAAAACAAACACTTCCTCGTGTAGTTTACCATTGAGAAAAGCACTTTTAACATCCATTTGATAGACCTTGATATTCTTATAAGCAGCATACGCCAGAAAGATTCGAATAGACTCTAATCTTGCAACTGGTGCATACACTTCAGTATAATCAATACCCTCTTGCTGTTGAAAACCTTGCACCACTAATCGTGCCTTGTTTCTCACGATCACCCCACGATTGTCTTTCTTACACTTAAATACCCAATTAGTCGGAATCGCTTTCTTGACTCTAGCGGGTTTGTCAATTAAATCCCAAACAGCCAAACGTGCAAATTGTTGTAATTCTTCTTGCATGGCTTCTACCCAAGAAGGATCTTGAAGTGCCATACGAGGTGTCGTTGGCTCAACTTGGGATAGAAGCAAGTGAATTTAGCAGCATTTACAATTCCAGAGGAATGTAAATCTGCATAAGCACACAATACGTTATTCTCACTTGACGAAGCAACTTGATGACGTGTTTGAATGCCCACATCAAGTTCTCCAATGATGTTTTCATGTGGATGATAATTATGAATCCGAAGAGTAGGATTCTCATAAACAACAACATTATCAAATAAGTTAGTGTAATATTCACCAAGTTCAGGAGATGAAACATCACTGTCAAGTTCAATAACCGGATCATCAGCTTGATTGTCATCAGAAGAAGTTGATACATTATCGAAAGCAGCTGGAGAAACATCGCATGGATCTTCAGTTGGAGCATCGGGTTGAGCTTCAACATCATTAGAACTTGTAGGTTCCCAGCCGGATCTACACAGGAGTATCTCGTAATACGAGGGTGCGGAATCCCCACGTATACGATACGAGTGACGAGACGATTAATACGTTGAATATATGTAAACACACGAGGATATAAGATGATACTTGAAATATTGCAAGAACAAACACGTGATTCAGAGAATCACAAAAACCAATCGTTCCAAAACTTAACCAAAACAGCGTAAGTTAAGAGTATTTAAAGCTCGACAACTTCTCCTAACACACTAGGCGAAGTTGTCATAACATCGCTGACCTTGAAGTTCGCTTAAAGCATGGCGAACATATAAAAAACAATATTCAACACAAAACAAACAATCTAAACGATTACAGACACAATTAAACACGAGATACTGAATTACTGACATCATGCACCAGCAGACTCCCCCTTGGCAGTAGCTTCATATCTCTATCTTCTTTCTCGTGTCTGGTAATCCAAAAATCACGTACCCACCATCTTCAAGCATGAACGCCCTGTCTCACATAGACAGAGATCACCCTCTGGTACTTCTTAGCTTCATCTTTCCACGCAGGAATGTAGAAAATCTTCTTATCATTGAGTACCTGCAAATCAGCTTGAGACAAATTAACCAAGTGCATGGGATCATACACTCTCAGGATCTCCTGTTCATTCTCATCTTCCATAACAGCTTCAGTAGTCTTGCAGTCAACGTACCACCACTTGAGATCCTTCAGCACATCCTTGGGCATCATTTTCATCGGAATCTCTTTCAAGTAACGAATCGGCTTATACTTCATCACCATCCGGGGCTTGCCATCAGCCCGCATTCCCTGTTCCTTATCTTCAACCAACTTTCCTTTCTGAGGCTTCAGAAGTTCAAACTTTTTCTCCTTAACAGCTTCCTTTCATACTATCTTTCCAATTATTCTCGCAATATGGTCATCACTCTTATTAATCAATCTCAAACGAGCCAAATCTTTCACCTCACACTCAGGCAAGGTGTTAAGCAATCTCAAAGCCTTCTTAAAGTACTGAACCCCATCATAACGCTTAATCACAAACAATTTCAGCTGTTCATCATACAACCAACAGATAATACCTTTCTTTGACTCAGCATAGCCCTTGATATTGTAGCTTTTCTTGAACATTGTTGGTACCGAAGGCTTCTTTGTCTTGAAGAACCACTGAGCACAGCCTTCTTTCCATCTTGGCTGTTCTTCCCATTTAGACTCATCCGACACATTTTCATCTAAACTCAGCTTCACGTCATCAGCACTTGGAATATCATGCTCTACACTATCATCAACTATCTCCCTTTCCTCCAACTCACTGTCAATCTCTATCTGTTCCCCAATCTTTTCAATCTCACTAGTCGTCAATACGTCATCAACTAAATCATCATCATCATTTCCCATCACATCCACAACCTCTACATTCTCACCACCTGTACTGCCTGACGGACCCGCAGACTCCCCCTGAGATGTGGAAGTCCCAAGATTTTGTTCAGTTCTTGGAAACTCACCACCTGCATCTTTCGATGCATTGGGATCATCATCTCTGTATTATCTCTTCTTTGTCCTCAATTCATCACCCTTGCAACTCGACTCCCCCTGAGATGCTAAGAACTCTTTAAGCTGATCAAACATCTTACCGTGCTCAATAAGCAGTGCAGTCTAAACTTAATTCTGTGCCACCAGACGATTAATAGTCTCTGACTGAATAATATTTACCCGTGACTGTTCAGCAACCACCCTTTCAAGAGCTGCAATTCTCTCCGAATCAGACAAAGTTAAATCAAAATCAACATTCAAGTGAGAGGTAGCCAGAGCAAACCGTAGCGGGATTTCCAAGCTTGCAGGAATAGCAGGTGTAGCCTGAGTGGTAATTGGTGTGTGGCATCGATACAAATAAACAAGCAGTCGCTACTAGTGTGGACTCAGCAAACATAGTAACCACCTCCGATGGAGTAACAGTAGGAGGCGGTAAAGAAACAATCTCTGGTGCCGTAAACTGAAACGTGGTTGGAGGAGCACCAAAGGATAACGACGTGGTCACCAAAGGAGCACTTGAGGTTATCGGCAGTGTGACAGTCGAAACAGCTGGTAACATAGTCATACCTTACAACAATGATGGAGTAAAACGAACAACCCTCGAACTTTCGCCAACTCTCGAACTTTCACCAACCGTTTCCTTCTTTGATCTTCGTACCAGACGATAAAAATCCTCCTCAAAATCTGATTCACTGTCATCTGAGTCTTTCTTATGCTTGCCATGAATCCTTTCTTGTCTGGCAAGGATTTGTTGTGCTACAACGATATCATCGGTGAAGGAGTCAGAGTCAGTTCTCTCAGAATCTGCCACAGATGCAGCAACCATGGAAATATTCACACCAGACACCTCAGCTACTGAGGCTTGAACTTCATCAGCTGGATCAAGCCTTTCCGTGTCAAAGAAACCCTGCCCTCCAAAAGCAGCTTCAAGATCAACCTATTCTTCTGGAGCGACAATAGGATCAGCAGGCGGTGCTTACTGCACCAACGGTGGTTGACCGACAGGAGGTGGTGGTTGAACCACAGGAGGTGGTTGAGGGGACATCGGCCTGTTGCGGTGCCGGATCAAGAAATTCATCACCTGGAGGAGCAACATATGCAGGATTCACTAAGTATCCAAATAATGTTGTGTGCCTAGGGCGTAACTCCTCCTTGCTACGTGCACACGAAGAACGACACTGTGCAAAAATTCTCTAAGACACACTTTCTACATATGAAATCGGACGTCGTTGTGGCAAATATGGAGCTACATGATTGAGGATCATCTGTAATAATCTCGGGTACATCAAAAATCTTTCCCGAGACACTGCACGTCTCTATCGATAAATCTTATAGAAAATCATCTGACTGAGGCTGAAGGGCTTGTTGTAAGTCAAAGCAGTCATCGCCGATTGCATTGATGCACCCATACCATCACCAGACATGCACACTATCATCACGTGCATAAGGAACCGCCACTGGTCTAACAAAAACCCCTTTCGCCTCTAAGAGTCACCCAACGGACCTGAATAACCCATACGCAGAAACGCACCATCTCTGAACGTAGCCGGAAACTCAGTACGATCATCAGTTGTCTCATCCCCGAACTGTAATGCTGCTCTGGTCTGATTAGCCGAGAACTGGACCACTTGGTTATTGACAGTGGCACGCATAACTGGAGGCTCAACCCTACAGTCGTATTCAACAGTTCTCCAAGAGTCTTCGATATTTGGTCGTGAAATCGGAAGAGTAGTAGTAATGGCATGATAGATACGTGAGCGTATGAGAAACGAGATTATCTCACGAAATTCCTCAATTCCACGAGCATCCGGATCCAAGGTGATGTACATGTTGTGACCCAAAAAAAAACTGTCTGTTATTATCTCCACCTTCATCACCACCAGCGCCACCAGCACCTGCCACATCAGCCATCTCTGCAAAACAAACGAGTCAAGTTAGATATGTGCATCAGCAGGCTACAACTTCGCCCTGCATGGTACAGGAGAAGTTATAGCTTCGGCGATGTTAATTGACTGACGAAGTTACTTTAACTTCGCCTGAAACCCTAACTTCACCGTATACAGCGGCGCAAGAGTTACACCCAATTATTGTAACAAATGGCCGATCAGATAGTAGAAACAGGACAATAGTAATGCAACGGACATAAACAATAACTCATTATCACTAAAAAGGAGTTTCGAATTGGACCGACAAAGAAGTAAGGGTTTGGACACAAAAGAGATCATAACTGATTATTTAGAAACCGATTAACCTTAAACAATATGGATTATGTGATCCTCCGATCAGACCAACCTATTTTATGGATCAAAATTGACAAACACGAGGTTCGATTCAACTAGTAAGTTCGCCGAGGGTTTTGAAGTTTAAAGGTTTTGACTAAAATTGACCACCGATTTCCCTTATATACGTCGACAATCCAGCAGCGGAGTTATGGTTAACTTCGCCCTGCTTATAACATCGCCTATGGTCAACAACTTGGCCAACTTCGCTCATTTGCTAACTTCGCCCCAAAGGCAACTGCGCGTAAAAGACAACTTCGCCCATTTGGAAAGATCGCCCATTATTTAACTTAAAAACAACTTGTTCAAAGTTTACCAATGGTCAACTTCGCCTTTAACTTCGCACAAAAAAGATTAAAACTTAACGACCAAAGAACCAAGTAACCAAAAGTTTAAAATTAACCATAATACGAAGTACATAACGAAAATTTGAATAATAGAATAAACGGGATCAAATTTCAGTCTTGACGAGAACCTGCATGTTTTAGAAAATATCCGAACAGTAATCATACTGATTAAGGGGCTGTCACACAGATCCATGTTCAGCGGTATTATGACATAGAGAAACAGGTTGTAGGCAGGTATAAAACTTAGTATGGTTTTCATCGCTTCTGTGATACGAATTAGGTTCAGTAAAGCTCAAAATTTAGATGGACATCACATGAGAGATTGTGATGCCTCCTATCTATTCTCAAAGCGTATTTGGTTTTCTCTAAGTCACCCCGAGTTGACTTCGACCCGTAGTGTCTGATTAATCAATGAGCACACGTCGATTTCTGAGTCGTCTTCCCGATCTTTCTTATACTTTTAAATATTCTATCTTGCCTCTTTCTAGATACTTGTAACAAAATTAGCTTCATAAGGCTTATCGATAATAACTAGAGATTTTTTTTTAAAGATAAAAATACAACAGCAAATCTCTGACAACTGCAAGTCCCGAATCTGGATCACTGCAGATACTTAACACTATTTTCACGGGAATCAGAACACTCACGGGCTCGTGTATGACTGGGTAATCACTTTTCTGCCTATCATTCGGAAAGATGTATGTGGAGACATGCACAACTCAGAATGATTCTCCGCAGTAAATCGAGAAGATTTAGTTTGTATCACTTCTACTTTTACGCACCATAGAAAGCTACCATAACATACAATGACTGTTCTAGAGTCTTTTAGGCCTAATTACTTCACCAGTTAAGCATACAAAATCAGTTTATCTATCAATTTCCAAGGTTGGATCAATTTTCTTTTAAACACCGTATTGTAACTTCTTACGAAGTTATGGACTGAAAAAATTATATCATCTCCCTAAAAAAAATTTAAAATTCTAGCGCCCCGATCAAGTCAAAGTCTTTAGGTAAACGGCTATCCTGAAGATCCAATGGATCAGTCGGACCGACCACATACGAGTGTGTGTCCTTCTGACTAAGTATGAACGACTAATTTTAAGCGAAAGAATAAAAACCCATCATAAACCGCCCCGGTCACTTTCAGTCATCTGGTTAATGGCTATCCTTATAATCTACACGTAGAAGTAAGGACCAAACATATCCTTGGATATGTCCTTCAACCTTGAGCAACCAACATAATTTTAAGCGATAGTGATGTTTTTTTATATAGAACAAAGAAAACAAGGTTACTCGGGAGTGATCATCCCATTAAGCTCAACAAGATTTTGAAAATGGGATCGGTCAAACGCTTTAGTAAAAAGATCAGCAAAATTATCCAGTGAATCAACCTTTTCAAGCACAATTAATTTCTTCTCAGCTTAATACCGTATAAAATTATGACGAATGTCAATATGTTTAGTTTTACTGTGTTTAACGGGATTGTTAGTTACTGAGATAGTAGCAGTGTTATCAATGCAAATAGGAGTTTGAGTGAAATTCAGACCATAATCGCACATTTGTTGTTGTATCCATAAAACCTGGGAGCAGTAATTCGATGCTGCCATGTATTCTTTGTCACAAATCTGAAAGACACTCAACAGGTTGTGCTTCAACTCTTCAACAAAATTCACCTTTTCCAACTTTATTCTTCCATTCGTCACAGTCCCAATACCACTAATTCTTCCTCCACTTTCTCCTTCGAAACTAACCCTTCCTCCTTGAAGAGATTCCCAGTCACGTAACAATTTCTTGCTACCAGTCATGTGCCGGGAACAGCCATTGTCAACAACCCACATATTGTTTACAACCCTGTTTGACTGTTCCTGCACAATTAAAGAGATAGATTAAACTCTAGGGACCCAAGACCTTCTGGTCTTGGGTTGATTAAACCTGTTATCCGGCATCCAGTACCTTGGTTGCCCAAAGTCAGTTTGAGGAGAGTTTCTATAAGTTCTGAAAGGAAAATTTCTAGAGACTGGCTATGAGGCCATCCAAACCTTCGTGAATATATGGAATTATAATTGTTGGTTTGGTAATTCAATGAGAAAGAACGAGACTGATTTCTTTGAAATCTTGGATTAGTCCAATGATTGAAATTTGGTGTTTTCACATTCTTACCAGCATCATAATTAGTATTCGTGTTACTCTCAGTTTTAGTAGGCCTCATATTTCTAGATTTTCTCTGTTTCAGAGGAAAATCAGCGACAAGGTGTCCTATCCTGTTGCATCTAAAACAACTTCTGTTCAAACTATTCTGGCTGTTCTGAACTTTCGTATCAAAAGTTGTTGCAGATGTCGAGGTTGCGTTACTATCCGTTTGTCTCGCATATGGTGCGAGGAACGGATTTAGAGAAGATTTCTTTTCATCAAACTTATAGTCCTCCCCTCATTTTAGTAACACAACCTCTTCTTTTATCTCACCCGATTCGGACGACTTGTCCGAGTTTGACGAGACAGAACTAGAGACAGAACTCGTGACATTAGAACTTGTCTTACTTGTTTCACTCTCATTAACTTCGGTTTCTTTAGTAGAAACTTTTATTGGAACTGTCTGACTAATTTCAACATTCGCAGAGTGCTGATTACTAGGATTATATGTATAATTGTTGTTGTATGGTGGTGGAACTTCAGAGAATCCAATTCCCCATTTGATAACCGGGGAACGTTGAACACTTATGATGTGATCTAACATCGTAGAAGAATTTCTAAATTGTTCAATTTTTCTGTTCAGTTCCAACACTTTTACCTGGTAATCAGCTATCTGTTTATCTTTTTCAGTAATTAGTTTGGTCTTTTCTTCTAACACTTCATAACTAAGATCAATCACTTGTATTTTTCCAGCTAGAGTGGCTTTAAGACTTCTGATATCCTTTTCACTAGCTTTTATTTTTACCGAGTAACTGTTTTCTTTAGTTTTAGAATAGTGATGTTCTTCTTTTAAATTTTTAAATTGAGTGTCCAAACTAACAAACTGATCAGTTAACGTTTTCAATTGATCAGACAGTTTTTCACATTGTTCACAATGAGATTCAGAACATACCTCGGAAAGTTGATCGTTCACTTCTGCCATGTATGCTTGATCTTCCCCAGTCTCTTTGTCACTTCCTCCAGTTTTGATGTTTACCAAATTTGCCTGTTCGAACACCTCCTCAACTTGTATATTACAGTTGTATCCACTGTTTTGTTGAGATACCATAGCCTTATTTTCACTTCCACTCCCATTCTGTTGAGCAGGCCTGTTTTGGCTTCGTTCTACTCTCTCATTTGTACACTCTTTAGCAAAGTGACCATTTTGTTGACAGTTATAACAACGAACCTTTGACTTATCAAACCCCGGTCTTTCTCCAACGAAGTTTCTACCAATTTTATTCATAAATCTATTCACCCTTCTTACTATCATAGCCATCTGCCACTGCAGATCCATTTCTTCCATATCATCAGCGTCGATCTGATCATAGTCTTCATCCAACGTTGCAGGTTCGACTATTTTTCCTTTGATGTAATTCTCATAAGATGCAATGAAAGAGGCATAAAGAGCAAACTATTGTTCAGCTGATTTCACACTCATAGGCATCTGTGAGTAGTTCTTGCTGGAAGCATTGGTTGAGAAATTACCAGTTGTGGTTTGAGGTTTTAAGGAACTGCTACCTCCTGCTACGAAACATACGTCACCATCCATATTGAGAATCACATGACCATCTGGAGTGGAGTTTGGTTCCCCCTTTGAGTAGTAGGTAGTGGATTATGATTTTGAACTTGAGTTTGGAGTGACTTTAGCACCATACATTCCCGGATCCTGAACCTGATCAGTCGGTGTCTCCTTTCGAGCCATGTTTAGTTCAAAATTTCGTAACTTATTTACTACCATCTCCAAATCAATCTTATCAAAGTCCTTATCTTCTCTCATCAAAACAGTGTACATCTCCCATTTTGGTGGGAGAGCATCAAGAAGCTTTTCTACTATCTATTCTTCCTTGTATTCAATGGAGTAGTTATTCAACTCGGTCATCAGATGATAATATCGTGTGATGATGTCATCAAGTGATTCATTTTTTAGATACTTGAATACTGAGAATTGGGTTTTCAGCAGCTTTGTTTTGGAGGTTCATATCCCAACATTTCCTTCATATCTATTCTCTAGTGCTTCCCATAGCTCTCTAGCTGTTTTGTATTTTTTTTAAAGTATGAAGAATCTCTTGTGGGAGAGCCATGGTTATAGCTGCATGCGCCTTACTTTATGCCTCATACATTTTCTTTTCATCATCTTCCATCTTACTGTACTTCTTAATCTGTTCACGACCCTCAAACATGGATGTTGGAGGAATGTACCCGTCTTGAATGCTAACCCACATCTTTGCGTCCTGATACTTCACATGCTGTTCAAACCGATCTTTCCATGCAACGAAATCAGTACCTTTAAGTAGTTTTGGAGCTTTAGTTGCAGAACCAGCCTCAACCTCCATCTTTACCATTTCTGTGATGTTTATCGAGGTCTTATTTTAAAGAATTTTGATTCAAAAATCAAATAACAAGATTTTGTGAACGACTAATAGCGAAGTTAATACAACTTCGCTAGCTTTTAACTTCGCTGGTACTTAACTTCGCAGGTACTTAACTTCGCAGATATTAACTTCGTTACTCACTACTTCGCTGCTTCACAACTTCGCTGAAACCCTATATGTTCGCCAAAAACCCTAGTATGGGTGACGGCAATTTCGCCAGATGAACAAAGTAGTTATGCAGGAACAGTTAGGTCGATTTTGAGGGACGAGAGGGTGATTTGAAGGTGTATTTGATGAGAGATGAGGAGCAATTGACAAGAACGAGGTATTTCAACGTAAACTCGTTCCGCGATTGGTCTAACGGAACGATCTAGACACCCGTGTGATAATCCCGAACCACACAATCACGAGCAAAATGCTCTGATACCAAATGTAGGTTCCCAGCTGGATCTACACAGGAGTATCTCGTAACACGAGGGTGCGGAATCCCCACGTATACGATACGAGTGACGAGACGATTAATACGTTGATTATATGTAAACACACGAGGATATAAGATGATACTTGATATATTGCAAGAACAAACACGTGATTCAGAGAATCACAAAAACCATTCGTTCCAAAACTTAACCAAAACAATCGAAGTTAAGAGTATTTAAAGCTCGACAACTTCGCCTAACACACTAGGAGAAGTTGTCATAACTTCGCTGACCTTCAAGTTCGCTTAAAGCATGGCGAACATATAAGAAACAATATTCAACACAAAACAAACAATCTAAACGATTACAAACACGATTAAACACGAGATACTGAACTACTGACATCATGCACCAACGGAACTTGAAAATCTTGGAATGCCCAAATGATCTTCAAAGTATGCTCGAACCAGGTCTTCGTCTATGTTCTCGGTTGATGGAGTAAATGAATTAAATAAGCCATCATAATCAAACATCCAGTCGGGGCCTTTCCCTTGAGGAGGTGTGGTGTACTTTTGGCAGTCCACATGATACCATTCCTTAACACAACCAGAAGTAAAATTAAATACTCTTTTCTTTGGAGACGCATATCCCAAGAAATACCCTTCGATAGCTTTTTTTTCAAATTTACCCGCATCCTTCTTCAACATTGTACAAGGACACCCAAATGGTTCCAAGTACTTTAAGTTAGGCTTTCGATTATTTAAAAGCTCATAACTTGTTTTCTTGAGTCTCATAATAGTTAGAACCCGATTAAGCGTATAGCAAGCTGTATTCACTGCCTCATTCCATAATTGGACGGGAAGCTTAGAATCAGCAAGCATAGTTCTTGCAGCTTCAATCAAGGTTCTATTCTTCCTTTCAGCAACACCACTTTGTTGTGGTACATAAGGTGCACTATATTCTCGATAAATTCCTTTTTGAATGCAAAAGAAATCCAATACAGTGTTTTTGAATTCAGTACCATTATCACTTCGAATTCTTCTCACCTTGTGTTTGTATAGTGATTCGATCTTAGTGATAAGGTTTTGTACCAAAACCGGTGTTTGATCCTTTGAACTCATAAATAACACCCATGAGTATCTTGAATAATCATCAGTCACCACAAGACAATACAAATCCCCAGAGATGCTCGCACGATTCACAGGACCAAAAAGATCCATATGAAGTCGTTCAAGAGGAGTATCTATGAAATTTAATAACTTAGAGGGATGTGACTTCTTCTTCTGCTTGCCCTTCTTGCATGCAATGAAGTGATCAGATAACATATAGTTCTTCAACAAAACACCCTCTACTAAGTCATTTGCCATTAAATAGATCATCTTTCGAACATGAATGTGACCCATTCTACAATGCCATATAATGGAGTCCTTCTCGGTTGCTTTTGAGACATAAAATGATTTTATAGACGTTGATACTTTAGAACTCATATTTAAGACATAAATATCATTTGATCGAGGTGATCTCATCACAACCATGTCCTCGAGAATCACGTATCCCGGTTTCAAGATAAGATACTCTTTATCAGTAAATACCGTGGTGTACTTTTTATCGCAGATTTGCGACACACTCAATAAATTATGGACCACCTTATCACAGTAATTGACCTTTTCAAAAGTAATGTGACCATTTGAAACTTCACCCTCTTGTGTTATCATTCCTCCATAATTCCCAGCAAACGCTACATAACTCCCTTGAATATTTCTCACATTGATTAATAGGTAGAGATTTCCCGTGATATGACGAGAACATCCACTATCCATTATCCAGTTTTCACCTGACACAGTCTTGGATGTACCCTATACACAAAGTAAAAGTGATAAATTCAAAAAGGCAGCCCAATCCTCAGTCTTGGGCACCTTTTGAGTTTCTCGTGGATCATTAACTTGAACAAATATCAATTGTTGTTCAGCAACTTGAGAATAAGTCGATGGCTTCTTAGACTGTTGTCTTAGATAAGCAGTTTGAACAATGTTTGAATTTATGTTCTTACATATGGGTTCATTTGGAACGAATTTTGGTTTCACATAACCATTTGTTTCATTTACATTAATTACCTTACGAGGATTCACGTTTGAAAACATGATTTGTGTATCATCCTCACACGAAACAGGTCACTTCAAAATCTCCTTTATCACAGGAATCGTTTTTGAATGGTCCTTGACAAAAGAATGGAGATTCTGAGATTTCTGTTGACCACAATTTCTCACCACATGACCTTGTTGACTACACAAAAAGCAACTTCGCATGTCAACGTGACCATGTTGAGGTTTTGCAAAAACAGATGCAACTGAAGGTTGATAACTTACACTTTCAGTGAAACATTTGGCCAAATCATCAAAAGTTACAGACTTCATTTTCATATAAAAGTTAAGATTAGAACAATTGGAAAAACTTTTCAATGTATATGTTCCAGTTGATTTCACAAACTGAACCTTTTTAGCATGTTTTAACAATTGTTTTGCTTTAATTAACGGGTCTGATGAGTTCGATGTCTTGGCACAAACATATTGACGTTCCAAATCTTTCAACTTGTCAGTTTCATTGTAAAAGACGCTCTCGATTAATTCTGGTTTAATGATACTAATAGGGATATCTTTTTCAGTGAACATCGTAATCATTCCCTTTAACTTAAAAACCCTAGCAGATGATGGCTTAGAACTAGGAGGATTGATGAAACGCATCAAGTCCTCATCAGAAATTTTTGGTTTTTCTGACTTCTTTGCCTTCACAGGTTTGACTTTCACTTGTTATTCCTTCTTCACATGAGGCTTGTTTGAACCATACACAGCTTCCTCAAATTCATGAGGTTCACAAAGAATGTGATTAGAATTTGGAATATTCTTGTTCTTGTGTATCACCTCAGGTTCGAACACATCCTCAATAATTACTTTGTCAGCATTTTCAACAAAGACTTTGTTGCTTTCAGCATGAGGCTTTTGAGGTGCAAGTTGGGTTTTAACAGTTTCAATTTTAACAAGTTTAGCATTTTCTGAAATCACAGGTTCTTTCACAATCACATCTTCTTCTCTTTTAGCAAATGGATTTACTTTATAATCATTGTGAAAAGGTGGTGGAATTTCAACAAAACTTATACCTTTCTTTGAATCTTTTTGCTTTCTAGACACTTCGATTATTTCGTTTAGCAAAAAGGAAGAGTTTCGAAATTTAGCCAATTTGTTCTTCAACTCAAGAACCTCATTCTCAGGCTCGGTTATCTTTAATGATGTTTCAAGATTTCTTGAAACTTTTGATCATTAATTGTCATTTTAACATATAACTCAGCCTTGAGATCGTGGTTACTTGTCGACAAAGCTTCAATCTTCTCTCGAGATCTCATTTGAGATTCAAGAGATTGTCGATAAGTATCCTTTAATAAAGAAATTTCTCTTACTAAATTATCATTGTGATTTTTCAAAGACTCTAACTTAGGTTTGTTAGTTTCACACTCAACACAAGTTACTTTAACAGATGAAGTAGCAGAGATAGAATGACTAACCTCATTGATTTTAGCCATGCAAGCAAAAAAAGTTGGAGGCTTGTCACAGGAGTCGTCAGAATCAGATTCAGAATCATTTTCAGAGGACAGCTCACTTCCACTTGCATCATGAAAGTCTTTAGTTAGCCCAAACATAGCCAAATTAGCTTGATTATCATTACACAGCAGTCGTTGTGATGAATCATTTCCATCAGCTAACATTGCTTGTGACCCAGAAGTAGACAGTTTCTTTTCAGCACCATTACCTCGTGGTGTAGAAGAATTTTGATTTTGACCACGAGGACCAATATACTCCTTTTTCGGTTTATCACACTCTTTTGCAAAGTGTCCGAATTCCTGGCAATTGTAACATTTTACCTTTAACTTATCAAATCCCAATTTCTTGTTCAAAGCCGGAAGATCTCTAACAGTCCTTTGCATGAATCTTTTAACCTTACGAAAAATCATCGCCATGTTCCATTTCAAATCCATAATTTCTAAGTCATCCGGATCAATCTGATCATAATCTTCATCAGTCAGATCACTAGTAGCAATCTTACTACTAACCAAATATTCATAAGAAGTCATGAAAGCTGATAAGAAGGCAAAGTTTTGTTCAGCTTCTTTCATGTTTACACTCGGAGGTGATGAAAAATGATTTGTAGTGGATGAACTTCCTGAACCAGCCGAAACATTGGGTGATCCAGAATTACCAACAGTATAAAAACATGCTCTTGGATCGCTATAGATGGTTGTTTCATTTTCACTTGCATTATGTGTAAGAAATGCAGTGATCGGAGAAATAGTTGAACTTAGAGGCATGCTACCACCATAGAAAGCAGGATCTTGACATTCCTTGGAAGATTTTTGACATTTAAGATCGTATTCTCTTGCTTCAATCTTTTGCAAGAATTCAGTTGAAGTCAAATCTTCATTCTTGAAATAGTTATTCTCTTTCAGAACCATTAAAAACATAGAATAAGAACTTGGTAGTGCACTCTTAATAGTATCAATCTTATCAACCTCAAAAGTTTCCAATTTCATGTTGTCCATCTCAGCAATCAAGTGATTAAACCTTGTCGTCATATCCTCAACAGTTTCACCCTTCAATAAGTTAAAGTTTTGAAATTGAAACTTGAGCATTACCTTTTTACTCTCAGCTGTATTCCCCATACTCCTCATACGAATATGTTGGAATAAGGAAGCACAGATCTTTATGCTTCCCACTTGGTGAAAGATGTTTTCGGGTAAAGCCAAAGTAAGAGTAGAATAAGCTTTTGTCTCAATTTGTAATGTTTTCTTCTCCTCTTGTGAGTATTGAGATATTGCTTTAGGTGTATAACCAATTGTCTCATCTCCAATCATAGGGACAGTGTACACCTCATCCAAACAATACAGGCAATCAGGATGAACAGAACCCAAAGGATCACGAAAACGGGGTTCCCATTTAGCAAAATCGCTGAATTTCATTAAACGTGGACATTTCGAATGTGAGCCAATCTCAGTGTCCAATTGTAACATTTGTTGCATTAACAGATTCTGGGAAGCTAATGCATACATACCAGCTGTGTTTGCTAAATGACAAAGTTCTCAAACTCCAAGGGTTAAAATTTAAAAATATACTAACGAACTGTGAATAGTAGTAACGAACTGTGAACAGTAGTAACGAACTGTGAACAGTAGTAACGAACTGAGTAAAATAATGAATTAAGTGGTCAAACGAATCAGGTGAATTTCTTTAACGAATCACTAAGTGTATGCTTTGCGAATTAAGTAGTGAATCAGTGACAGTTGATGACGAATCAACCTATAGCGAATTAGGTAGTTACAACGGTTGTAACAAACCTCTGACAACAATTGTCACGTGGCAAAAGTTGTTATTAAACAATTACCGAGGTAATACACGTGTCACACGAACTAGTTGACACGAATTAAAATACTTAGCGAATTGGTTCCCGAATCTGCTGATAATCTTAACCAATTAACTAATGTTATTAACGAATCAGCCAAAATGTTAACGAATTACGCTGAAAGGTTAACGAATTAGGATAAATCTTCAAACCTTCAAACTCATAATTTCCAGTTTTTTTTTAAACGTATGAACACAAACCCAAAAACCAAATCTGTATTACTCACACAATACTTAACCAAATCACTCAATCAAACTACCAAAACACTCGTAACCACATCACGAATCCAATACAACTCATTCCGTAATCAATAACCAATTAGCTTGCATCCGATCTAACCAAAACCAATCCCCGTTTTCGGCTTAAACCAGATCCAATCCAATAACCACACCGAATCACAATTCCAATTCACTACAATTTCCCAATACCTTCACACTCAAATTCAATCCAAACAATCCAATTAACACACAATTTGATACAAAATCAAACTGAAACTAAACTTAACACAAACACTATCAGTTATCAATCTAATAAAAACAATTAACATCCAGTTCAAGCGTAAACGAGCATCGAAAGCTCTGATACCACTTGTTTGAACTCGTTAATCCGATACACAGATCTTAGATCTGTTATATATATATAATTAACTTCATACTAAGGATCTAGTTCATAATTACTCTTGATTGTATGTTGTATATGTGATATATTAGTTGTATGTATGTATGTGTATAATATTAATACTTAGATTGAAGCTTGAGAGAGTATTTGGGCAGAGATTCAATAATAAAACTCAAAACTTAAATTAAACAGTGGAATAACACCACTATATATAGAAGACGAGTCTGATTCGTTAACATTCCATATCGAATCAGACACCGTCTTCGTTACATTACAAATAACGAAATAAACCTTAACGAATCACCCCCTGATTCGTTAAACATCCTTAACGAAACAGAATTGATCTTAACTTAAGGGCTAGTTCGCTAAACATCCTTAGCGAACTAGCAAACTCCCTTAGCGAACTAAATTAATAACTTAAACGTTTATTACATTAATAAAATGACAAATACATTAATGATAAATACAAAGACTCGAGACACACAATCGTGTACTAAAACGATACGCGGAAAGGGATATCGATTTTTTGATGGTGAGTTTGTTAAGTTCTCGGTAATCGATGCACATACGAAACGAACCATCCTTCTTTTTCACGAATAAAACGGGAGCGCCCCAAGGAGAAGAGCAGGACGAATGAAACCTTTATCGGAAAGTTCTTCGAGTTGGTTTGATAATTCTTGCATCTCCGACGGGGCTAGACGATAAGGATCCTTGGCCACGGGCATCGCGCCGGGCACAAGATCGATTTGGAATTCAATTGGACGAACGGGTGGAAGACTGGTGACATCCTCGGGAAAGACGTCGGGGAAATCATGAACAATGGAAATATCTTGTATTTTCCTTTCCTTTTTGACTTTTGTCACTAAGAGAGATAGAAACGGAACGTTCTTTTGGCGTAAGTACTTTTGCGATTGGGGGCATGAAATGAGATTAAGTCTTCTAGAAGTAGCGTTTCCAAAGACTTTAAGAATTTTACCGTTGACGAGCGGAATACGAATGAATTTATCGAAACAAACAACTTCGGCATGGTGCAAAGATAACCAATCCATGCCTACTATGACATCGAAACTTCCCATTTTCATCGGGATGAGATCGATGGAGAATTTATGATTAGCAAGGATGAGAGTACAATCGCGGACGACGGAGTTGATGGTAATAGAATTTCCATTGGCGACTTCAACGGAGAACGATCGGGAAAGCTTAGTTCGGGGCATTGCAAGTTTCGACTCAAATTTCAAAGAAATAAAACTTCTATCGGCACCAGTATCAAATAAAATAGAAGCCAAATGATGGTTCACCAAAAACCTACCGTTCACGATATCGTTAGCCACTTGAGCTTGATTCGCGTTCATCATGAAAGCTCGCCCTTGATTGCCATGGTTGACTTGAGGTGCTTGTTGTGGAGGTAGAGGTGGTGCTTGGATTGCTTGGATGTGTTGGATGAGTGGTGCATTGATTTGGGGAATTTGAGGTCGGTAGGTTTGGACTTGATAAGCTTGGGTTTGGTAGTAAGGAACGGTCACGGTTTGAGCTTGGTTGGCAAAGGTTAAATGAGGGTAATTGTTGCGAAAATGGTTTGGATCACCACAATTAAAGCAGGCTCGGGGTTGTTGGGGTTGATTTGGTGGGTAGGGTGCATAGTGGTTTTGGGCATTTTGGGGAAAGGTTCTTGGTTGGTTTGGTTGGTTGGGTTGGGTTCGTTGGGCGGATCGGCAAGTGGTGTTGAGATTACCAAGCCGGTTACAAATGGTACATTGGCGACAAGGCAAGTTTGGTGGGTGGTGAAATTGGCCAGTGTTGCATAGCGGGAAAGTACCGGTATAGGGTCTTAGGTTTTGGAGAGCTTGGGGTTTGTTGTTGAGGTTGGGATTCTATGACGGCAAAGTTTCGGTAATTAGTCTTGGGTTTCTTCTTGTTGTTGTTTTTGTGTCGGGAAGAGTTGAAGTAGTTGATGGCTTGTGGTGCGGGTTCAACCTTGGCTTGTGGAGTGGGCTCGACTTTGGCTTTCTCGGACGTTTTCTTAATGGTGAGGGTACCCACTTTCACGTGATTTTCCGACAGCGTGCTAGCCAAAGTGATGGCATCCTCGAGGGTCACGGGTTTGCTACTCATAATAGAGTTCCAGATTTTCATGGGTAGACCCCCAATGTATTTATCAATTTCACGTTAGGTTGGGATAACCAAATGAGGAACAAGAATGCTCAACTCATGGAAGCGGAGTGAGTAAGCGGCGTTATCACCACTTTCTTGCTTAAGGTTCCAGAATTCTTCTTCAAGCTTTTGGAGGTCGTGATTAGGACAGAATTTCTTCATCATGAGTGCCTTTAGATCGAACTTAACTTTACAGCGAAGTTGTCATCAGGCGAACTTAGCTTGCAGGCGAAGTTCATTAGGCGAACTTAGCTTGCAGGCGAAGTTCATCGCTTTGAAGGCGAAGTTGCCCAGATGCAGGCGAAGTTGCCCAGACAGCCGCTGTTCGGTTTCTTTCCAGCATTTTGAGCGATTTTAACACCCTTTCTATGGTTCAATATCACCCACTACGCTTCCCGACCATTTTCGGTCGCATATACACTAAAAAGCTTGGATCTTTAAACTTCAAAGATCAAGAATCATACCTTTTTGAGCTTGTTTGGATCTCGTTTAACTTGTTAACACAACTAATCGCTCTCTCTCTCTCTCTCGGATCTGCCCGTTCCTCTCCTCGGATCTGCCCGGTTCCGGCCGCCGGCGAAGTTGTGGTGTATGTGTGTGTTTTTGGAGTGTGTTTGGATAATGATAGAAATGAAGATATTTTGGGGTGCTAGGGTATTTATATCCCTGAAATCCCATGGACCTAAGGCCCATTCTCATTTAACCCATCTCTATTAATCCAAGTCCATAACCCACATCCATTTCCCAACACTAGCCCGACCCATACCAACTCCTATTCTATTATTTATTTCCTGATAACCCGAGTAAACTTTCCATCCATTATTAAGTAATATAATTAATATTATTTTGGAAATTTCGGGATGTTACAAGTCTTCCCTCCTTAAAGAGGTTTCGTCCCCGAAACCTAACTTATTCCCTATAAAAGGAAAACTTCTTATATTTACACGCTTTATTGAATCGCCTTCGTTTTCTGAGTTACCCTTCTTACTTCCGACTTTGCAGTCATCGAATGGTGGTCATGTGTATTAGCTATTTAAGGTAGCTTGTCCATGAGGCCCTCAATGTACCAAGTCTCGTTTCGATCTTCAAGAGGCTTTGTCTTATATCATATTAATGCTAAAGCCTAAGTCGACACTCTATCACAACACAACAATTTATCATGACTAACATGCATTCAGACAATTCATACCATAATTAATAAACACCAGTCTAAACTTCAACATAAAACAACACGCATCGAGTCATCAATAAGTTACACATAGATTTAATACTTATGGCTAGCATCTAGCCTTCTTGAATGGCTTCTCTAAGCATACGGAGGAATCTGTTAAACCTCAAGCACTCTTCTCTCCTTCATGTCCTCCCATTGGCTTCTTGCAATCCCTTGCTAGGTGCCCACGTCCTCCACAGTTGTGACACCTATGGTAATCATTACATTCCCAAAAGGAATGTCCTGCTCTTCCACACCTGTAGCAAACACCTAATCCCATTCTGCATTCTCCGGAGTGTCTCTTCCCACATTTTTCACAAGCAGTGAACCCCTTCTGCCTTGCCTTCTTCTTGCGTGGATCCACCTCATTGGCTTCCTTTGGTTCTGGGGTTGGGTTCCTTTTCTTCGGTTCCATCTTCTCCTCTTCACAGCTGGCAAGGTCCTCATAAATCATCTCGGCCAATTCCACGGCCGAGTCAAATGTTGCGGGCTTACTAGACTTAACCAAAGTGCGAACATTCCGTGGAAGTCCCCTTACGTAACACTTGATCCTTTTAGCTTCGGTGTTCACCATGTCAGGTACCAACCTAGACATGCGGTTGAATTCAGTAGTATACTCCCGTTGTGTCATCTCTCCCGCTTTCAAGTTCAGAAACTTCATCTCCACTCTTTCAACTTCTGTATCAGCGCAGAACCTCTTCATCACCATGTCCTTTAGGTCATTCCATCTCATCGCCTTGATCTCTTCACGGGTCTTCCTCTGCTCCACACTCTCCCACCAATACATAGCCTCATCTTCAAATGATTGGGTGGCATAACCGACAGCTTGGTCAGGACGGCACTCGCTATTGCGGATAATTTTATCCATGGCGGTTATCCATTTAAGAGTGGCGATTGCGTCTCCTAAACCAGTCAGCTTAGGCGGGTCACAACCTTTGAAGGACTTATAGTTGCAACCGCCTCGGCCCCTCTTCCTATCATCAACCTTCACAGACCTTACCTCGCTTGAATCACCCTTTTCCCTCTCATCATCTTTCCTACCATTACCACCTGCCCCTTCAACAGTTCTTTCACGGCTTCCAGCAGACCCTCCCGGATTAATATTCTTCACAGCAGTGGCTACAGCTTGAACAATAGCTGCTTGAATTGCGGGATCCAATTGAACCCCTTCACTGTTGATCGGACCTCCTCCGGCTGCACTCCCCTCGTCTCCGGTGTTGGAAGTTGTCTCAACCGAAGGTTGCTGGACACGACGAGGCCTGCCGCGTCGTCCAGTGCGACCTCCAGCTCCAGCAATGTCCCCAGCTCCAGCCATCGTATTCTAAAAGGGAAAACACAAACATCATCACTCCAGGAACCGTTTAGTACAAGGATAGTAAGGCTAACAGGTAATCACAGTGGCCGGCTGTGATTAGCTGATCAAATTACTTTCCGTGTCCTATACACTTCCCTTTATGAGTCTATTTGTGCTGGTTCTACTTAAGCAGTTAGTCAAATCAAACAATCAATTATTCCTATCCCTACCATTCACATATCTTTTCTTTCTCATTAACATATATCATTTAATCATACACTTTACCTTTACTCATCTTGCTTGAGCGACACATGGCATTCTAGAACTGGCATCTTCTTTCTTTTTCTTACTTAAATCCCATTCTCTGTTCGAGTCTAAGCATGTAGGATGCTTAAATCTCTCGAACTTATACTCTGATACCAACTTGTAAAGCCCCGAACCCGGTAGCCTTACTTTAGCGTCGGATTTACTCATAAACACAGTTCTTACAAATCAAAGTTCATTAAAACTTCGCGGAATATAAAAGCTTTCATTAAACATTTCATAACAAAACACGTCTTGTCTTAAAACATCCTGTTGTCTTTCAAAATAAACGAAACATTAAACTTAAAAGTCTTGAGTCTTCCGATGCCAGCCTCTTATTCTGTGCCACGTGTCTCCTCAAGCGAGCTGCCTCTTCCTACTCATCTGCGTGCATACTAAAAGTCAGCTAGGCTGAGTGAGTTCTAGTTAATCAGGCAACATACAATTTATTCCTATATATTTCTTCCCGTATCCGAAGACACATGATCAAGTGATGTATACGGGTTATACAAAGGACCACTGTCCAAGAAAGGAGTTAAACGAACCAAAAACGAATTTTTACGGTTTAAACTTTAGTTTTGAAACAATAACCGAAACTATAGTGTAAGAGGCTTGATCGTGAGTGTAACTTGCTTGGTATTGTGGTATGTTGGTTGTAGACTCTGTGTTTAGTGGTAGACAAGGCGGAAAGACGAGTTTGTAGCTTGTAGTGGCGGAAAACGAAAGGTATATTCGGTTTATGTTCGGTTTTGGAGTTTTTGGACAGATTGTGGTAGGTTTAGAGTTAGGTCATGAAATTTTACAGGGATGATCTACACATGAAAATATGAGTTCTGTGAATTTTTGGTAATTTTTGGATAAAGGATGAATATTTGGTGAATTTAATGCTCGGTTTTGGCCAAAAATGGTGAAAAATAATTAAATATCATGAAAAATTCTGGAAAATTTCAGATAAGCTTTTTATAACATGCAAAAGTCACACACAAAACTTTAGGTCAGTTGGAGAAGTCTAAGTAGGCTTTTCGGTTAAACGAGTTCTAGGGTTTTCTAGCTCGGTTTTAGTGAAAATGGCATGTAATAAAAGATTTTGGTTCTGGAAAAATTACAGGAGACTATGTGGACTGCAGGGGTCATCCAGGAAAAATTTGGGATTTTTCTAAGGTCGTTTGGTATTTACGACATATTTGGTGTTTAAATGGTGTTTAAAAATAGATAAATAAATTTTATATATAAAAATTTATTCTGGAAATATTTTTATAAAATTCCCCACTGTCAAAAAGTGATTTGTGCAAAATTTCAAGATCCGAGATTAAACGAATAATTATTTGTGCAAAAACAAACTTTTAAAGTTTAAAACGCGTAAACTGGTAAAGTTCGCCTAAGCGAGCTGACTGGTGTATAAAAACCCTAAAAATGAACTATTTTCATATGATTGAGTTAAACAAGTAAAAATGAATCATCCGAAAATAATTCGGATGATTTGAGTAATTTTACCCGATTTAACAGTTTCCGGTACACTAAAGACGGAAACGGGTCCCGCGGCCAATCGGAGCGTCTAAACCGAGCTCTAAATTCACAACTTTAATTAAATTATCAGTCAACAACTATTTTCAGATCGTGTGTGACCAAACTCAATTTTGAAACGTAAAAACGGATAACCGTGCTAGGCACGCAAAACGGGAAAAACGACTAATAGTGATTTTTACTAGTGAACTCTAAACAATATCACAATCTGAGTCCGAAGAAGTGTTTCTGGGTTAAAATTGCCCCCGGAACAGTTACAGTACTGGGTTAACAGTGTCCCCAGATGTACCGGTTAACACGGTTAAAGTTATACTAATAATGAGTGTATAGTAACGATCGTAGGGATCATATTACAGATTGGACGTGTTAACTGATAATGATTGTTGTTACCTGCTTGCATGTGCTAAGGTGAGTTTCACGAGCCCCTTTTTCTGAATTGTTTTTAAATATTTTCCCGGGGCGGAAGCATGTTACTACTGAAATGTTTAAGTACATATTGAACGCATGGATTTGCGTGTATTTACATATATTTTATTGTACGGGAATCGTACGGAAATGTACTAAGATGGTAATTGTCTGAGTTGCTAACATTCTAAGGCCCCGGAACACGAGTGATTAACTGAAAGCCGGTAGAGTGTGGATAGTACTATTGGTCTGACAAACCCAACTGGTCCGGCATGGATTTGCTGATGTTTCCCAGCCAGTTGCACATGTCTATTTTGTTGTTATATATATTTTGCTATGTAATGTTAGACATAGCGGTTTGAGGCAGGTCCGTGGGCGGAGTATGCCACGGGGTTGTATGTGGATAGTCAGAGGTTTCACTTGTGGGCTCAGCATAATTACATCGATAATATTATATTATGATATGGATTTATCATGGTTTATTCAAATTGTGAAACTCACCAACTATTCGTAGTTGACTCGTTTTCTCACATGCTTTTCAGGTACAATTAAGATGAAGTTATTGCTTATGTGCTAAGTGCTTGATGTGTGTAAGATTTGCGTGCGGGATGTTAGGATACATTACAATAAATAGAATTATGTATCGTATTGTATGATGTGACTATCACCTAGACGGTAATGAAATACGAGATAATGTAATTGAAGTATATTAATGTATTCAGTTTTCTTTATAAACAATGTGGTTGATATCAGAGGTGTCTGTTGCATCCCGGTAACGTTTCCGCTGCGGTTTCGGGGTGTTACAGAAGTTGGTATCAGAGCCATTGGTTATAAAAAATTAGGAAGTCTTTAAAAGATTCCTAAAATATAACCAGTAGCTCAAGTATTATAGGATTTGAATATCAACTAATAATTTATAGTGACGAGATCTGGATGAACTTGGATGGACAAGTGAGTTATTATGGTCCGGAACATAATAACAGACTTGTCCGCACGAGGGAATTCAGGGGATGTCACGGGGTACATTAATAGGTAAAAATGGCAACATATGTGTAAAGTATATAATTATATTTATGCGTGCTAATGTGTATATATATATATGTACGTATCTTGTGGGTACATGTATTGAGAAATAGGACCCGGATAAGGAACCGGGGGATGAAATAATAAAAAGTACCGAGGATGCTGAAATTTCTAGAGCATCGGTTGATGATAAGTCTGACTTATCAGGCCATGGTTATGATAGTACCAAGTTAGATCTCCCGTTTGACATTAGCCAGAAATATCTAGTAACCGTCACTCCCAACCAAAACTGATAAATCCCTTACCCTACCAACACCGGTACCGTATATCTTAATAACCCCTATGTTCACCCGAACCACCGACCCTCACGTATGGACGGATCTGTACCTGAACCCATTCTTATTCCATTAAGGTAAATAAATAAATAAATAAATAAATAAATAAATAAATAAAATAAAATAAAATAAAATAATAATAATAATAATAATAATAATAATAAATTTGATAATAAATGAGCAGATAAAAATAATATATAGAAATATATATATGTATTTCTTACTCTGAAACATATGAGTCGTACCACCTCCAGATCGAGAATCACCGATTTTAGCGAACCTAGAACGCCTGATGACATTGACTGAGCAAGTGATAGAGTTTCCCATAATAGTAATTGATAATATTTGAAGGCAACATGGGTTGCGCGATTACCTTGAACCTTGCAACTCCCTATGTTAACCTTACATCCGTTAGATGCCTATACCCATGTATACTCAAATAGAATGATTACCCATGCACAAAGAGGTGTTGGAATCATTATAGCATAGTTGGTTATTCGCTCGTAGGTGATATACAGTGTATGCCGGATATACAAATAGACAGAGATATTATAACTCCGTGGTACGTAATCGTTTGATGCTCACGGTAATCATGTATTGGTTATGCTGACATGCAGAAGGATAGTGAAATCAAGCATATTAAACATTAATCTTTGTTGAGAAAGATCTATATGTCAGTTGGTGACAAGGGTTATGGAACATATTTAAACGTTAACCGACGTCAGGTTAAGTCCATATGTTATTATATTTGTGGGACATATATACTAGATACTGGTATGTGTAATATGTATGATAATATTTGGTGTGTATGTGTACCTGCTGTTATGATTGAGCTGGTAACGAGCTATACGGTGAGATTAGTATTGATTACTGCGTACGGGATGAGTACGGCAGAATGACATAAAAAGAGTAGCTCCAATGATGGAGATTGATATGATTCAGTTGATTGCTCAAAGATAGCAGATGATGATACCGAATGTCGTATCACAGATCACTGCTAGTGTTGATGCAAATGTGATCGCAGAATTATAGATCGAGCAATCACATGAATATGAATATTTCAATTCTTAGTGGTATTACTAAGAGTGATAATGTCCCACCGAATACTATTATGACTACAAGTATTAGTTACAAACTAAACATGAATAGTAGTCGTAATGAATTAGATCCGGTATGAAGGATATGTTTGTGGTTGTGTTAAGGAAATTATTAATAGTTTACTGATGGTAAAGGGAGGAATAGATTAGCAAGTGGATAGAAAAGATCGAAATGGTTAAGGATATTGGTAAGAGTCTAGAACATTGTGTAGTGAAATATGCTACAGATATGTTGGTAGATTATGTTGTATCGTGATGGAACACGATGATACAAAATTATAGTTAGAAAATCTTTACTCAGATGATATGGTCAGAATTTAAAATTCTTGTGCTAGAGCACTTTTATTCGAGTAATTAAGTTCAGAGATTGGAAACTGAGCTATGGAAGATAGAAATGTTGCGTGCTGATCACTTAGGACACGCTAATCGTTTGAAGGAGTTGTCATGTCTGGTAACATGGCTGGTTACTCCTGAAACTAAACGAAGTGAGCACTATATTGGTGACTAACTCCATCGATAAAGAGTATAGTCAATCCTGTAGAATATACAACCTTTGGAAGGGTTGTGTCACAAGCCAGCATTGATATATTTGACTCTATGGGAAGCGGACTGGAAGGACGTTAGGTGAGACGTCGAGTGTTAAAGAAGAGAAATGATAAAGGTATAGTGCAAGATAGGCTTTTGAATAAGTAGGTATGTCCTACAACCCAGAATTATACTAAGACTAGTTCTGGTGTGAAAACATGAACCGCATGAAGGGTCCTTCCCTAAATGTGGAAAATATGGTTATCGGCAGGAAGAAGAATGTCGAGTGATAGTAGGCCACAGGTGTGGTAAAGATGGACGTAATGCTCCAATTGTAGAACCAATTGAAGCCTTGTGAACCGGCAACCCCAACCCATTCGTGTACAACCACTCCGAACCCAACAGCTTCAATAACAATCCATCCAAGGAAATCAATTAACGCCAAACAGTTGTACTTGCTATGACTGTGGCAGTACAGAACGTTTCAAGAGAGATTGCCCAAGTTGAACCAAGGTGTCGTTGGAAGACAAACCTCATGACAAGCATCAACCTCTGATCAAGCAAGGAGCCGTGCTTTTGTGAGTAATTCAGATAAAGCACGTCATGATCCAAAGGTGGTATTAAGTACGTTGTAGTTTTAAATCAATAGGCTTCAGTGATATTTTTACGGTCGCCGATAGAAGTTAGTTCCTGTTAACCTCCTACCATTTGGAAAGTTACCGATTAGTGAAAACTATAGAACCCTATATTGTAGAATCGCTAACGGTAAATCCCTGATGGTTAACTAAATTGTTCGGAATTGTCCTATTATTCTGAACGATTAACCTTTCCTTATTGACCTACGACCAGTAAAGTTAAGAAATTTTGACGTAATAGTTAACATGGACTGGCTAACTCAACATGAAGCTGAAATCAAATATGAAAAGAAGATGATTAGAAGCTCTCTTTCGGACGATGAAGCGATTAGATACAGAGAAAAGTGTACGATTTAAAAGAAAACATATAGAAGATATACGGGTGGTACGCGAATTTCCACAACTTTTCCCAGAAGAACTTCCTGGATTACCGCCAACCCGACAGGTCGAATTCAGAATCGATTTAATACCTCAAGCTGGCCCTGTTGCTAAAGCACCCTACCGACTTGCACCGTCAGAGATGCAAGAATTATCCAATCAATTGCAAGAATTATTGGATAAGGTTTTATACGATCTAGTTAGTCACCATGGGGTGCACCAGTGTTATTTGGGAAATGAAGGACGGAAGTGTTAGGATATGTATTGATTAGGGAGAATTGAATAAAGTGACGATCAAGAATAGGTATTCACTTCTTCGAAGTAAATGATCTGTTTTAACCAACCGCAAGGGGCGATTTATTTTTAGAAAATTGATCTTAGATATAGTTATCACCAACTGAGAAATCCAAGAGGAGGACGTTGCAACAACAGCGTTTCGGACTCGCTACGGCCATTACGAGTTCTTAGTTATGCCTTTCGGGCTAACCAATGCGCAGGCAGTGTTCATGGAACTCATGAATCGAGTCTGTAAACCCTACCTCGACAAATTCGTCATCGTGTTTATTGACGATATTTTGATCTACTCGAAAGGTAAAGAAGAGCACGAGCAACACTTAAGAATAATTTTATAGCTTCTGAATCAGGAGAAGTTGTATGCAAAATTCTCCAAGTGTAACTTCTGGCTACCAGAAGTGCAATTCCTCGGTCACGTTGTAAACCATCAAGGAATACACGTTGATCTGAGTAAGGTTGAAGCAATTAAGAATTGGCAAGCGCCTAAATCGCCAAAGGAAATCCGCCAATTCTTAGGCTTAACTGGATATTATCGTCGATTTATAGAGAACTTTTCCAGCATCGCCCAACCTTTAACTCTCCTGACTCAAAAGGATCGAAAGTATGAATGGGAAGAAGAGCAGGAAACGGCGTTTCAAACGTTAAAGCAAAAATTGTGCCAAGCGCCGATTTTAAGTCTCCCCGATGGAGACGATGGTTTTGTCGCGTATTGTGACGCATCGCGTAGAGGGTTAGGATGCGTGTTGATGCAGAATAATAAGGTTATAGCCTATGCTTCCTGACAGTTAAAAGTACACGAGAAAAGTTATACTACTCATGACTTAGAACTGGGAGCGGTTATCTTCGCACCATCTTTACCGATCGTGAAAGTTTGCAGCACATATTCGATCAGAAAGAACTGAATGTGAGGCAACGAAGATGGGTCGAGTTGTTAAACGATTATGAGTGTGACATCCGTTATCACCCCGGCAAGGCTAACGTCGTAGCCGATGCCTTGAGTAGGAAAGATAGGGTTAAGCTATTGCGAGTGCGAGCGCTGGGGATGATAGTCCAGTCGAACCTTTCGGACCTGATTCGAGTCGCTCAACGTGAGGCGTTGAAAGAGGAACAATTGGAAAAGGAGGGACTTTACGGCAATGAGGAGAATTTCGAACAGCGCGTGGACGAAATTCTCTACTTCAAAAATCGGATTTGGATCCCGACCCTCCATGACCTTCGTGAATTAATCATGGACGAAGCGCATAGATCGAAATTTTCCATACATCCGGGATCGGATTAGACTATTGATGATATGAATATCTGAAAGGATTTTATCAATGGCCTAGTGTGGAGAAAGATGCGGTTACGTATGTTGGTGAAAATTTAAGTTGTGCAAGATAAGGCTGCACACCGAAAACCCTAGGGAACGCCGCAACGACAGAAAATTCGCCAATGATAGTGGGAATAAATTACAATGGAATTCGAGACCCAAATTCTCAAGATATATCAAAGACAAGATGCAATTTGGGTAATCGCGGATCGATTAACCAATCCTCGCATTTCATCCCAATCTATGACGATTACCACGATGAATTCTCGCCCAAATTCATGATGGTGAAATGGTATCTCGTCATGGAGTACCATTTTCAATTATCTCAGATCGAAATAGCATCCTACTTCCATTATTGGAAGGCGGGGAAGGAAGCATCGAGAGCTTGAAGCTTTCTATGGGTGAAGTAATTATCACCAATTTGTTAAATTGAAAATGGGCGTCAATCAAGCCATAAGATTTGAGTTGATTCGAGAAACAACCAATCGGATTTATAATATTTAAGATAAGTTGAAAGCAGCGCTAGATTGGCAAAGGATTTATGCCAACATTTAAAGGAAACCATTGTCACTGGAGAGAGGTGACAATGCATTTTTAAGGCATCACCTTAGAGAGGTGATATGAGGTTGGCAAAACCGAAAATAGCTCCGTAATATATTGGACCTCATGAGACTATCTCCATGATTGGTCATTTAGTTTATTGATTAAAGTACTCCAGGGGCTAAGTACTATACATGATGTTTTGCCATGTATACGGATTGAAAAGTACCTAGGCGATGAGGCAACGAAAGTACCGGTAATGGAGGTACTCATAGAAGACGTGCTTGATATCATAAATAATTCCGTAAAGTTGGTAGACGGAAAAACTAAACAGTTTGGACACACCAAGCTTTATTGATTAAGATTAAGTGGAATTCACAGCGAAGACCAGATTATACCTGGTAACGAGAGGGTGAATCCTAAAGGAAAAACCCCCACCTTTCTCTCGGAAGGGGATAGTGGGCGTGTAAAATTTCGAGGACGAAATTTCTTAACGGGGGGAGAATGTAACGATTCTGACGAAATCCGGTATACCCTAACCGGTAGACAATAGTTACGTCATATTTAATGTCTGGTACATGAATTACCATAGTAATTATACGAGATACTGGGTTCACTGTATTGATTGTACGTGAATATATAATTCATCGTATTGAATATGCGATTAATCGATCGATAATTATTGAAACCCGAACAAATCGAGGGTTCAATTATAGACGATATCTATAATATTTAGTGATTTTACGAAGCATTAATGCTTCGGGATAAGTAAAGTACGGCACAGAAAAAGAAACTTCGATTAATGGTACGCCGGTACATTAAACGAAACCTTTAATAGCAAACCAAGCAATAGACGATCGATCAAGCCGAAAAAGATGCGCAATAATTAATAATATGATGTTTTAAGTAAATAAATGTCATGGTTTAAATTTTTAAAGTTTTTAAATCGGTTTTATATAAACTTCATTTTTTAAGCCGAAAACGACCATTTTAACCTCATTTTAAGCCGAATTAAACGTTTAACCGAAAAACGAACTGAACCAGATTATCCAAAACATTATCCAGATTACAGATATCCAAATGAGTGGCCAAGAATGAAGAAGTGGGTCCCACCCCACCCCTTATCAATTCCGATCGGTCTAGGGGGTGTTACCCCATGCTCTCATTTCTTTTTTCTACATCAAACCCTCCATAATCTTCAACTCTCTCAAGATCATGAACTAAAAACCGAGTATTGTAGCAAGAACAACGAGGTAAGGATCGAGTTATCTACGTTTTCACCTTCGTTTCTTGAGTTTATTTGCAAGAAAATGAGGTTTCAAAGATGAAAACCGATTCTTGCATGATCAAGTGATGTATACGGGTTATACAAGGGATCTTGGTCCAAGAAAGGAGTTAAACGAACCAAACGAATTTTTTCGGTTTAAACTTTAGTTTTGAAACAATAACCGAAACTATAGTGTAAGAGGCTTGATCGTGAGTGTAACTTGCTTGGTATTGTGGTATGTTGGTTGTAGGCTTTGTGTTTAGTGGTAGATAAGGCGGAAAGACGAGTTTGTAGCTTGTAGTGGCGGAAAACGAAAGGTATATTCGGTTTATGTTCGGTTTTGGAGTTTTTGGACAGATTGTGGTAGGTTTAGAGTTAGGTCATGAAATTTTACAGGGATGATCTACACATGAAAATATGAGTTCTGTGAATTTTTGGTAATTTTTGGATAAAGGATGAATATTTGGTGAATTTAATGCTCGGTTTTGGCCAAAAATGGTGAAAAATAGTTAAATATCATGAAAAATTCTGGAAAATTTCAGATAAGCTTTTTATAACATGTAAAAGTCACACACAAAATTTAAGGTCAGTTGGAGAAGTCTAAGTAGGCTTTTCGGTTAAACGAGTTCTAGGGTTTTCTAGCTCGGTTTTAGTGAAAATGGCATGTAAAAAGAGATTTTGGTTCTGGAAAAATTACAGGGGACTATGTGGATGGTAGGGGTCATCCAGGAAAAATTTGGGATTTTTCTAAGGTTGTTTGGTATTTACGACATATTTGGTGTTTAAATGGTGTTTAAAAATAGATAAATAAATTTTATATATAAAAATTAATTCTGGAAATATTTTTATAAAATTCCCCACTGTCAAAAAGTGATTTGTGCAAAATTTCAAGATCCGAGATTAAACGGATAATTATATGTGCAAAAACAAACTTTTAAAGTTTAAAACGCGTAAACCGGTAAAGTTCGCATAAGCGAGCTGACTGGTGTATAAAAACCCTAAAAATGAACTATTTTCATATGATTGAGTTAAACAAGTAAAAATGAATCATCCGAAAATAATTCGGATGATTTGAGTAATTTTACCCGATTTAACAGTTTCTGGTACACTAAAGACGGAAACGGGTCCCGCGGCCAATCGGAGCGTCTAAACCGAGCTCTAAATTCACAACTTTAATTAAATTATCAGTCAACAACTATTTTCGGGTCGTGTGTGACCAAACTCATTTTTGAAACGTAAAAACGGATAACCGTGCTAGGCACGCAAAACGGGAAAAACGACTAATAGTGATTTTGACTAGTGAACTCTAAACGATATCACAATCTGAGTCCGAAGAAGTGTTTCTGGGTTAACATTGCCCCCGGAACGGTTACAGTACTGGGTTAACAGTGTCCCCAGATGTACCGGTTAACACGGTTAAAGTTATATTAATAATAAGTGTATAGTAACGATCGTAGGGATCATATTACAGATTGGACGTGTTAACTGATAATGATTGTTGTTACCTGCTTGCATGTGCTAAGGTGAGTTTCACGAGCCCCTTTTTCTGAATTGTTTTTAAATATTTTCCCGGGGCGGAAGCATGTTACTACTGAAATGTTTAAGTACATACTGAACGCATAGATTTGCGTGTAGTTACATATATTTTATTGTACGGGAATCGTACGGAAATGTACTAAGATGGTAATTGTCTGACTTGCTAACATTCTAAGGCCCCGGAACACGAGTGATTAACTGAAAGCCGGTAGAGTGTGGATAGTACTATTGGTCTGACAAACCCAACTGGTCCGGCATGGATTTGCTGATGTTTCCCAGCCAGTTGCACATGTCTATTTTGTTGTTATATATATTTTGCTATGTAATGTTAGACATAGCGGGTTGGGGCAGGTCCGTGGGCGGAGTATGCCACGGGGGTTGTGTGTGGATAGTCAGAGGTTTCACTTGTGGGCTCAGCATAATTACATCGATAATATTATATTATAATATGGATTTATCATGGTTTATTCAAATTGTGAAACTCACCAACTATTCGTAGTTGACCCGTTTTCTCACATGCTTTTCAGTTACAATTAAGATGAAGTGATTGCTTATGTGCTAAGTGCTTGATGTGTGTAAGATTTGCGTGCGTGATGTTAGGATACATTACAATAAATAGAATTATGTATCGTATTGTATGATGTGTGTATCACCTAGACGGTAATGAAATACGAGATAATGTAATTTGAAGTATATTAATGTATTCAGTTTTCTTTATAAACAATGTGGTTGATATCAGAGGTGTCTGTTGCATCCCGGTTACGTTTCCGCTGCGGTTTCGGGGTGTTACAGTATTATATATATGATGTACCACCATAAACAAGTATTAATAAGACTACATAAGCTAATTAAAATGAAAGAAACAACTCAGTTTGACTTTGGAAGTCAAACCTTCAAGAAAACTAATAAAACAACCTTTAGATCTTTGAATTTGAGAGAGTTTTTGGTGTTGTAGCAGTGATTAATGGGTGGAAATGATGGTGTATATATAGGATAAGTTGAAAGGGTCAAGCATAAAGGGTTTTGCATGAAAATGGGGTGTTTTGGTCACATGTTTGCTTAAAAATGAGCAAAAGCGTGCAGCTGTGCAGACTGCCTTTAGCACGGCGCTAAGGTCTCTGCCATTTGACCTTAGCGCGGCGCTAAAGTCACCAGGTGGAAATTCTGAACTTTCAAAATTGGCAGTTTTAGCCCCCGGAGTTGTTTTTAAGCGATTTAAGGCCATTTTAGGGACCGAAAAGGGTGTTTTCAATACCCAACAAGTGTAAAACAATATTGTAACATAAAATCCATCATTTTGATTATATCGAAGGTTTCGGTTTACATAATAAACAATTTCAAAACGAATATAAATCGAGACCCGAAATTGACGAATGTCACACCTCCCCCATCCCTCGGTTTTTACTTAAAGCACCATCGCTATTTCTTGTCAACCCGCCATCGCTGTCATAACCAAATCTGCAACTTGTCTTCTTCATCGATCGGTGTCAAACCCGCCAATGCGACATATGCAATATATGGTTATTGAGACCAACCACGCCATCGGCAATGTCTGAATCGCACCAAAGAGCATTTTAAAACCATCTAAATCGAGTCGGAGGTCGTAAAAAGTTTGAACTTACAAGGTGACTTGTGAAATAGGCCTTTCTTAAAATCAAAAGAATGCACTCGAAAAGCTAACTGTTACCTAGTACAACTGTTTAAGTTATGAGTGTGTGTTCAACAACACATCATCCTAAGACTCACGTATAGACTGACACACAAACACAAACTTGACCCGATGACTCGGTGATGCATCTAATGTCAATAGTTTTAAGTTTTTTTAACATGCATCCTATTTCACACCATGATCAAACCATAAAGAAATTTTCATATAATTCAAATTATGATCAAGGAGTGTAAGGGCCCGATCCCGGTGCCCAACTTTAGCATTAGATTTACTTATAAACATAGTTCTAAATATCATAGTGAATTAAAACTTTCGCGGAAACATTAACTTCAACCATGTATTACATAATCATAACATTCTAGTTTAAAACATTCAAATTTTCTTAACTTAAAACATAAAAATAAAGCATCATATCTTCCTCCTTTAAATGCCATCCATTTAGTCCATACCATATGCCATCATCAAGTCAGCTCCTTTAACCTATTTACCTACGTGCATACCAAAAGTCAGCTACGCTGAGTGAGTTCTTGTTAATTAGGCAACATACATTTCATGCACAAACTTACATATACGCATCTAAAGATACATACATTCATGCATACCTTCTTTCATACTTTCATACCACATGCATAACTATCTTTAACATCTGAGAAATTAGTAGGGTCTGATCCCTACTATCTCAGATATTATTAGGTCTGGTTCCTTCTATCTCACTTATTAGTATGGACTGGTCCCATCCTTTCCTGTCTCAGATATTAGTAGGGTCTAGTCCCTTCTTTCTCAGATATTATTAGGGCCTGGTCCCTTCTTTCCATACAACCATACATACATTTCATCATATATATAAATATATACTATCATACACACTCTGACCATTCTCCACGTCATTCATCAAACATTCACATAACATACAATTGCCACTTATGGTAAGTGTATTAACTAATCACATCGAGTATGTACACAGCCCCGAATACATAACAAGGAAATGGGACTAGAAACTCACCTGTTGAAACACTTCGGTTTTTTTTTTCGTTTTCTTTTGTTTTTATCATCATTACCCGACCCCGTCCGAATTTAGAAATAAAATTCTCGCACTCGTTTAGTATATTAAGTTATTTTATTTGTCATTATTATTAACTATGAACAAAGTGCATAATACCCCCCCTTTACTAACTTTAAACCCCTTTTTCACCCATCTCTTGTCACGCCCCGATCAGGTAATTGCGGAAGCGTAATACGGGAATGTAACAGACACCTCTGATATCAACCACATTGTTATAAATAAAATTCACAAACTTATTTACATCATATTACATTGGTCGGTACTAAGTTTATAAACTAGATTTAAAACACATAACCGGTTCTCGTAGCTGCTTATTCTTTATTATATACTTGTATCTATTTACAGCGATTCAACTTCACTCTAACACCGAGTATGTAAGGAAATCATTCCAACTTAAGCTTACCTGAAAAGCATGTTAAAATGGGTCAACTACTTCTAGTTGATGAGTTTCAAGTTTCACGAGTACAAACAAGAACTAGTATACGCGTTCATAAAGTTCATAGTATGTATGTATGTATGTAAGTATGTATATGATGCAATTATACTAAGCCACAAGTGAACCCTTCTGACGTGCGTGTTTTTACGTGGCCCCTCACTGCCCACGCACTTCCTCGGACCGTAGTCCCAGTTTCCCCAAGTGGTACCATTTCCAACACTACATGGCAAATAATAATCATAATTGTATGGTCAAGTGCAATTGAATATTTATCGTACACTCCATCGGTGGTATCAATTGGGTTTGTCAAACCAATAGTTAATCACATGCCATGTGCTCATAGTTAATCATGTGTGTTTGTGGGGACTTTCAAGTGTTAGTACTTAGATAAATCACATCATCACAAGTTTTCAAGTATATAAGTATGTGTAAACATGCTTTCCACCCCAAAAGTTCATAAAACAGTTTAGAAAGTGGGGTCATGAAACTCACCTTAGCGTAGTATTGATCGGTTACACGTGTACTATGTATTATGCCTTGACTATAGCTCGTATCCTATAATCGGTATAGTACGGTTAACAATAGTACAGTCTTTAAATTAAATCGGATTGTATTACTAATCTGGGTATAACATTTATGCTCAGAACATGTCGGTAGTCCTAGATTGTGACGTTGTATGTTTGAAATGTTTAAAAACAGATTTGGCTCAGTTTCACCATTTTCTGTGCCTAGCCAAGTTGATCGTTTACACGTTCCGTAAGTAGGTAAGATCACACAAACATAAGTAAACATACTGTTTAATAAAATGATTTGATTTATAAAAGAAATCTAGGGTTTTAGTATCTGGATTGATCGCAGGGTTCATTTTCGTTTTTATACGGGTTTGGTCGTACAAAACGTGTACAATCCACCCAAATTGTACGGAAATCTCGTAAAAAGTTCGTTTTTACCAAATTCATTCAAAACTGTTTATTTTTAACCACTTTTGACGTTTTGACATACCGGTCAGTTCGTTAATCCTAATGTTGCCGGTTTTGATAAAACATGTGTAATTTAAATCTTTACATAATCATAACTATTTGTATAATTATATATAAATTATGGTAATTTTTGTAAAAATAAAATAAAATCTATAGATTTTAATAAAAATATTTTCATATATAGTTATTTATTTATAAAAATTTATTTATGAGTTATAATTAACCAATAAATAACCCGTTTATACCAAAAAATTCCCAAAAGAATACGATAATATTTATGAGTAATCAAAATACCATAAAATAACCCCTTTAAAATCTTCAGAACCTAATTCTTTGGGAAAAATACCTTTTGCGCGTTTTCGCCTGTTAAACCCCGATTAAAACTCAAGTACACAAACTGTAGTTAAACATCTCAAAATGACCCCACATTTTACCAATGATCTTACCATCATATGCTTGAGTTTCAAACCGAATTTCATAATTTTTCAAAATGGTTATCTATTTATCATAAATAAACTCTAATAAATGGTAATAAATTCGCCAAATATTCTCCGTTTATTGATAAATTACCAAATTTGTACAGACCCTCACTAATAGGATCCCCAATGTTGCTACAACGTTTCATAGTGTAGCCAAAAGCGTGTCACAAATGAAGCACAAACAGCCCCTAAACGAGTAAACCGGTAATACATTGTCGATTTCGAGTGTTTTCGGTTTTTTTATCGATTCTCCGGGTATTTGGTGACAATGTAAGTATATCTACATATCATATAACACAAAACCAAGCATATATCATCCATAATCATACCTTGTTAGTTAGAGTTTCGGTTAGGGTTTCGAACCGAACTTTTAAACCGTAAAAATATTATATCAACGTTCTAATCCGTGTTTTTGGTCAAAATTCTATGTAGTTCTTAATTTTAAACATGTTTTAGATAAAAACATGATTTTAGGTCATTTTAATAGATTTTAGATGGTTAAACATGCTTAATACTAATCAAGACTTGTTTATTTATGTTTAAGTACGATTAAAATGGCATAAACTTGTCAAAAATTTAAGGTTTACCTTGGTATTTATGCAGGATTTGGTTAACAAGAAGTCTGGCCAGAAGTATGTGAGAACATAACTGTGAAATGAGTTATGAATGTTCAAGAAACAACATAATATTTTAAGGGGTGGGACCCCCCTTTCTTGCGGCCACCAAGTATAAGGGCCTATTGGGCCTCTTTTTGGCCCACTTTTGGCTCGTTTTGCGTGCCAACTTTCGGTATCGGCCCAAAATTTAGGTCGGGTTCGGGTTTTCGTAAGAAAAATAGTTCTGGTGCGAAAACAGACATTTTTCCACTCATTTTTGCAAAATAATAAAAACATATTAAATTGTTGTAAAAAACCAAAATATTTTCACGAATTGCTTAAAACATGTCATATAAGTGTTCTATAAATCCTTTTCAGCTTGAAGGATTGCGTGTAAACTCATAGTGTATTTTTAAACGAAACATTTTTCGTTTAATTGGTTTTAAACGTACTAGGGTCTTAATATCAATATGTTAGCCAGTATAATGTATATCACTCATATATGACCCCTCAGTATATATACGGGTCATAATCAGTATCGGTCGGTTACTCGTTTAATCATTACAAATTAACGGATTTATCGTTTACTCGCTACGTTGTGAATAAGGTATACCTCGTTTTGTCAAGAATATCACATTCTCCCCCCGTTAAGAAATTCTGTCCCCGTAGTTTAATGTTTCAATGGTTTTATTTTTAGGAAACAGGTGGGGATATTTCTTTCAGAATTCGTCCTTTCGTTCCCAAGTAAATTCAGGTCATCGTTTTGAGTTCCACCGAACTTTTACCAATGAGATTTTGTCGTCTCGCAACTGCTTGGTCTTTCCGTCCCCAATATTTACCGGTTCCTCTACAAAATTTAGCTTTTCATTTACGTGAATATTTTCCCGTGGTACTATTTTCGTTTCATCAATTAAACACTTTTTCATATTCGACACATGAAACACACCATGAATGGTGCTCAGTTCTAGAGGTAATTTCAGTCGGTAGGTCACGGGGCCAATTTTTGAAATAATTTCAAAAGGTCTAATATATCTCGGGGCTAACTTACCGGTCTTTCCAAACCTTATAACACTTTTCCATGGGTATACTTTCAGAAACACTTTCTCGCCTATTTCAAAATATAACGGTTTTCTACGAACATCGGCATAGTTCTTTTGTCGGTCACGGGCGGCTTTCAGTTTTCGTTTAATCTTATGAATCACACCATGAATGGTGCTCAGTTCTAGGGGTAATTTCAGTCGGTAGGTCATGGGGCCAATTTTAGAAATAATTTCAAAAGGTCTAATATATCTCGGGGCTAACTTACCGGTCTTTCCAAACCTTATAACACTTTTCCATGGGTATACTTTCAGAAACACTTACTCGCCTATTTCAAAATATAACGGTTTTCTACGAACATCGGCATAGTTCTTTTGTCGGTCACGGGCGGCTTTCAGTTTTCGTTTAATCTTATGAATCTTATCAGTTGTTTCATGAATCAAATCGGACTTTGTAATTTGAGTATCACCCACTTCTGTCAAAAAAAGTGGCGATCTACTTTTTTGCCCGTTTAATGCCTCATAATCCCCTACTTGTATACTACTATGGTAACTGTTATTGTAAGAGAATTCAATGAGCGGGAGGTGTTGATTTCAATTCCCTTTGAAGTCCAGTACACAAGCACGAAGTACATCTTCTAAGGTTTGAATGGTGCGTTCGGATTGGCCATCTTTTTTGTGATGGTAAGCGGTACTCATATCTATTCGGGTTCCCAAAGCTTCTTGAACTGCTTGCCAAAAAATGTGAAGTAAAATGAATGTCTCAGTCTTAGATAATCGAAAGTGGTACTCTGTGTCGGGAAACAATTTCGTCAATGTAAATTTGGGCGAGTTTTTGGGCAGTGTAGTTGTTACGAATCGGAATGAAGTGTGCGAATTTGTTAATCGGTCTACAATTACACAAATTGCATTGTGTCCTTGGGAGGTTTTGGGAAGGTGTTACAATGTCTATGGTGATTTGTTCCAAATTACATTGAGGTATTTCAGGTTGTTGCAATATTCTCGAAGGTTTTTGGTAGCCAGCCTTAACACGTGCACAAGTCGCGCATTTACTTACATACAAGGCTATATCCTTCTTCATACCAGGCCACCAGTATAATTCTTTAACGTCTTTATACAGCTTACCGGTACCTGGATGAATAAAATATTTGGATTTGTGTGCTACATCAAGAATCAGTTCACGAAGATCATGAAGAGTTGGGATCCACAATTGATATTTGAAGTAATATATTTCATCAATTTTCTTTTCGAAGTTCTTGCCGTTCCTATGCGTTTCTTCCTTTTCTAATTGATCTTCTTTTAAGGCTTCGTCTTGAGCAACATGAATTTGTTCGATGAGGCTACTCTGGACAATCATTCCAATTGCCCGTATTCTTAGGGATTTAATTCGTTCCTTCCTACTTAATGCATCAGCTACTATATTGGCCTTACCCGGATGTTATTTAATTTAACAATCGTAGTCATTTAACAATTCTACCATCTTATTTTCCTCATGTTCAACTCTTTGTGATCAAATATGTGTTGTAGGCTTTTGTGGTCTGTAAAAATTGTGCATTTGGTGCCGTACAAGTAGTGTCTCCAGATTTTTAATTCAAAAATGATTGCTCCCAATTCAAAATCATGAGTTTTATAGTTCTTCTCTTGTACCTTTAACTGTCGGGAGGCATATGCTATTTCTTTCATTCGTTGCATTAATACACATCCTAAACCTTTACGAGATATGTCACAATAAACTACCAAGTCATCAGTTCCATCTGGAAGACTTAATATCGAAGCTTCACATAACTTTTTTTAACGTTTGGAAGGCGATTTCTTGTTCTTCTCCCAGTCATACGTTTGATCTTTCTGAGTTAATCAGGTTAAAATTTGGGCAATACAGGAAAAGTTTTCAACAAATCGTTGGTAATACCCGGCTAATCCCAAAAATTGGCGAATTTCTTTTGGTGATTTAGGTACTTGCCAACTCTTAATAGCTTCAATTTTACTGGGGTCTACTTGAATTCCCATATGAGTCACAATGTGCCCTAAAAGTTGTACTTATTGCAGCCAGAATTCACATTTGGACAACTTGGCATATAACTTTTATTGCCTCAATAATTCCAAGAATACCCGCAGATGTTGCTCGTGTTCATCTCTACTTTTCGAGTATATCAAGATGTCATCGATAAACACTATCACGAATTTATCAAGGTAGGGTTTGCAAACTCGGTTCATGAGGTCCATAAATACTGCAGGCGCATTGGTCAATCCAAACGCCATAACCAAAAATTCATAGTGACCGTACTGAGTTCGGAATGCTGTTTTTGGAGATCTTCTGTTTGAACCCGTCTAGGATCTAGCCACGTCGATAAATCAATTATATAATGAACACGAGATCGATCAATACTTTAAATACCGGTTATTGATAATTGAGAGTAAATACATTATAGTGGATAATAACTTATGGAGAGAATAATAACTTAGATCTAGGATCTCTCACATCTCTCATATGTGTGATCTCTTTACAAACGAGCATGGATTAGCCTATTTATAGGCAATATGCTCCAATTCGTTAAGTTAAGCCTAATTCGTTATACCTTCATAACGAATTAGACTCCATTGGTTATGCTTCCATAACGAATGGTAATACCTTAACGAACTAGCCCTCATTCGTTATGCCTTCATAACGAATGGGCTTAAACCTTAACGAACTAGTCTAGTTAACTAACGAATGGGCCTCATTCGCTATACAATCCATAGAGAATGAGCCATTTTACATTAAATATACGTTCTATACTATCGATAACTTATTCGATTGCTACAGACACCAAAACCGTGCAGTAACATCTTCTTCTTGGATTCTTACTTGATGATAACCAGATATAAGATCAATTTTTGAAAAATATTTCGCTCCATGAAGTTGTTCAAACATGACATCAATTCGAGGTAATGGGTACCTGTTCTTGATAGTCACTTTATTTAATTCCCGGTAATCAATACACATCCAAAAACTTTCGTCTTTCTTTTTCACAAATAAAATCGGTGCTCCCCATGGTGAATAACTAGGTCGTATAAAGCCCCTATCTAGTAACTCTTGCAATTGGTTGGACAATTCTTGCATATCAGAGGGTGTCAATCGGTAAGGTGCCTTAGCAATGGGAGCTACCCCTTGTATTAGGGTTAATACAGAATTCGACTTGTCGGGTCGGTGGCAAACAAGGTAACTCATCAGGAAACACATCCGAATACTCTTGTACCACTGGGGTCCTCTACACGTTTTTCATCAGGGTCCTTAATTGTTATACTTGTCAAGTATTATGTACAACCTTGACGCAAATACTTTAGTGCCTTAAGTTGGGATACAATAGGTAATGCGTTACTAGACTTCTCACCCTAAACAATCATTGCCTCATCATTCGAAAGAGGAATTCTATATGTCTTATCCTTACAAACGATTTCAGCTTTATACTTAGATAGCCAGTCCATACCGACAATAACATCAAAACTTCCTAATTCCACCGGAAGTAAATCAATAAAAAAACGGGTGGTCGTTTAGGATAAGAGAACAGTTTTGGACTACTTGGTTACCAAGTATAGACTTATCGTTAGCGAGTTCTATAGTATAAGGATTTGTTAATTCACTAACCGACATTTTCCTCAATAGTAAAAAGTTAGAAGCTACAAAACTTTTATCGGCGTCCGTAACAAATAAAACTTAAGCTTACCGATCAAAAACTAAGCATGTACCTATTACTAAATGTGGGTCCTATCCCGCTTCGCCCGATCTGTTTACAAAAGTGTGTCCCTTATATGGATTGGAAGTTGATGTTTGCCCTTGATTTTGTTGGTTATTACTGCATCGGGATTTAATTTGGGCCAGTATCACCTTAAGTGTTTCGTACTACCGCACTTATAACAGGTATGGAGGTTCATTGTAGATGGGGTTTGCTGATTAGATTGTTTTCGGGTTGGTTGAGGTCGAGGTGGTTGTTGAGGACGACGTGGTTGGGTTGTTTGATTTGTTAGACGGGTTGTTTGGTTGGGTTGTTTGGGTTGCTTCGGCAATGACCCTTTGTATGTATCTTGTTTCACCTAGTTATGGCATATGTTTCGGTTGTTGGACGGGCTCATTTATTTTGAGAGTTTCCTTGCTTTCTATTCCCATAATCAGATCATTTTAAATTTGATGTTTCTCCCGGCATTCTTATCACTCCACTTCTCATGAGGTCAAAAGTAACTACACCAGCTTGGAAAACAACACTTTCCAACTTTGGGTGGGCTACTGAGTTTACTATGCTCCTCACAGCAGGGGTTAATCCCCAAATATAATGTTCAATACGTATAGATTCGTGTGTAACTAACCACGGTACTAAGTGAGATAGTTCGTTAAAACGGTTTGTGTATCCCACATGATCAGCACCTTTCATTTCCAAATGCCATAATTCGTGTTCTAACATTTGAATTTCACTTTTTGGGCAAAAATGTTCCATTAAAAGGGTTTTGAGTTTGGCCCATAACATACGGTTTAAAGCATCTTGTCCTCTTATCTGAACCAATGTGTTACACTACATCAAAGCATGATCCAGAAACATACTAGTAGCGAATTTGACTATACGGTCTAGTGGACATTCACTAATGTTGATTACGGACTCGGTTTTTTCAATCCACTTAACCAAACCGTTAGGTCCTCAGTACCTTTTAATTCGGTCAGGTCACATGATGTTAATTGCTTAAACGCATATTCCTAACGTGGGGTTTCTTGATTATTAAGATTCTTACCGGTATTTGGTTGAGCATTAACATTTGTGGTTGTGTTGATATTTAGCGTGGGATTTGGATTTTGAAGTTAGGTCGAAGACTCACTCAAAAATAAAACAAATACAATTAATTAGATAGTAGTAAGTGGGTGTCGAACGCAGAGACTTTGGGGAAAATGTGTTACTAAGTAGCTTTGTAATCTGACTATATTAAATTAAACTAAATTGCATAAAAAGTAAATTCAAAGATTTGGTTGTTTGGTTTGATTAACAAAACGAACTGAAAACAATTTAACGAGTTTTAAAGCAATCCAATAAAATATGTCTTCCCTCGGTTTCAGGTTTTTACGAATACCAACATAAATGTTTAACTGAGATGAACGATAAAGATATAGCTCGCGCTTATGCAACGATTGTGATAATTGAAGACTAAGTAATCTAGGTCATCATCCCTTCTATTATAGTAATCGTACGAATTAAAAACAAGTGTTTTATGATTACACCACTCACAATTGATCTATGACACCTCCAATTCGCCCCTATGTCGTCCTTGAATGATAGCTATCTGAGAGACATCCAAAAATGGAATAAAAACAGCAAAATTCGGTAGTTACAACTTCCAGAACATGGCCCACAGTGCCCACTGTGGGCCACGGTGGCTTCCATGGTGCCTCCCGTGGGCCACGGTGCCCCAGAACGCCACGGTACGGTGAAAACTGACATTTTTTGCATTTTGACCGTGGCCCACGGTCAACACCGTGGGCCATGGTGTAGCTCTTTCTCATTTTCTTGTATTCTTCATATCTTTCTTGTTTCAATTCCGTTTTCTTCGCCGTTTTCGCCCACGTTCTCGTGAGTTCATCCTCTATCTCCTCATACCTGCAATTATATAAGTAACCATACTCAACTAATTCCATGAAATTAATTGGTTAAGCATATGCATTTATATTCTTAGCTCGCTTAACGACTTCCCTACGGTTCACCCATCAGATTTGTGACATTATTGGTGTTCAAAATGGTTCAGGGTTCCCAACGACATTAATAGTCGGGCGAGTATTATTACTGCTTATAACATTATTAGTAGTCAGCGGGGTAGTAACGCCCGGGGTTACATTAGTATCCAGCGGAAGTATATTATCAGTGGCCGTAGTGGTGCTCGAGGGTTGAATAACAGTACAATTGGCACGTATGCTTTTAGTTGACTATGTATCATTGCGGCCACTTCCGCCTCAGATATAGGGTTAGCTTTTTCGGGGACATTCTATAAAAATAATCAAATATATAATAATTTATACCGTTTCCACCATATTAAGCACAATATCACGATACTACAATTCACAAACACACAACTATGCTAAAGAACACACTTGTATTACCCATAATCATTAATGTGCATATGCATCTCAAAATTAGTGAATAGGTTTATCCGTACAATCCTAGGTCAGTCGTCACACTCAAATCATAAATATTCGATTCGTCTGAAAAGTGTAAAGTGGCAAATCCGTCCGTGGTAGGCGTGCCCTAAATTATTCTGTTTATAGGCCTGCCATCACCTGACAGCTGTTCTAACTTCTAGAAACCCTAATGATAGGTACATAATCATATTACATATTCAAAAACATACTAAGTATTAAAACAGGTCTTCCGAGTAGGCTTTGTGCCTTTTGTCTTCTTCGAGTAGACCTGGTAACCTTGAAGTGTGATGGTAAACAGTTCTCTGGGTAGACTTTACATAGAGTATTTTCCTTAGAAAATACTCACCTAGCAGACTTCAATCTTCTTGACCATAGAAAACTTTGCTCGATATGATCCAACGAACAAACTTGTTCTTCAGAAATCCTTTAAACTCTTTGTTAATGAATAACTTATTAGCAAATACAAGTGTGATGGTAACACTGTAGCTTGCTCGGAGTTGAACGTTGCCCAACAAAGTCCTTAAGATAATTCTTTATCAACTTCCATCAAACATGCTTGGACCACTATTTTATTAAAGAATACCTTGCTAGATCTTCTAAATACTTGGGTTCAAAAGCTTGGTTAGCCAAGAGCCTACTCGGAAGTAAACCTTTCTTGGCTATGAAGAACAACCTTGCTAGACATAGTGAACCTTGCTCGGATTGACACTAAAGAAGGCATCAAGAAGATAACCTTGCCCGAAAGGCAAAATACCTTGCTAGGACAAGTAAAACCTTGCTGGGAGGTCCAAGTGTGTTTGGTATCCATACTTAGTCATTTCTGAGGAGTGTTGAGAAGATTTCAATCCCTCTTAATCTTCTTTGAGTCATTTCAGGTCAAATCTTTGACTCAACAATCACCCCTAGATTGGAACACCTCAGCTGTCCTTAAACACCTCTATGGTTACATATACTTGGTCAAAATACATATCAAATTGAAATCAAATTACATAACAAAAGTTAAAAGATTACATAGTTTAAATTATGTTCGTAGACATTACAAAGCAAACCCTAAAGCTAAACAAAGCCTTCATCTCCTTGCATTGTGGGCTGCTTGTCTTCTTCCAACTATTACTGCTCCTGCCCTTTGCATGAAGATAGACAATATTTGATAATGAGGGTGATTCTCAGGTATTGTCATTTCCAATATATACCTCAAATCTTCATTGCTTACAAAGGTCAGGTCTTCATCAGTCTTGATTATACCAAAATCAGTCCATCTGAGTTGCGAAGAATGTAGTGGTCATCTTTGTTGTTGTAGTCAATCTGGGTAATTCTACCATTCTCCTGCACCTCATGGTTGGGTCTTGTCATTCGTCTCCTCATACTGATGCAAGTATTTAAGTTGAACAGTGGGTTCTTGTTCCTGACAATCAATAAGTAGCCATATTCAGCACTTCTTATGCTACTTATGCGCTTGGCTCTTCAATTATTTTCTTGCTTAGTCAGCTCCCACTTCCTTCTTTGACAACTCATTTTGTTGTCTTCCGACCATCTTGTTCCTATCATGATAATCATACAATTCAAGATTGGCCATTATATCCAGCTGTTCTCTTCTGTATTTAGCAAAGTCATCTTTGAAAATGATCTCCCCCAATTGTCTGCTCTGCGTGATTACTTTCAGGGTATTGGAGACAGAGTCATAGTAGAGCGTCATTGGCAAGTCTATATCAGTTTGGGGCCTTTCTACACTTTGAGTTCCAGCTCTACTATGCTTACTTCTTGATGTTGAGGAGTGTATCCTTGAAGTATAGGGCCTTGTGGGAATAGACTTCATTGGTTTGGTTGGCCAGTGACTCCAAAAGTCTTCTTATACATCTCCACAATTAACTCAGTAGGAAATTTCAATTAATCAACAAGATTTTCTCCTCCATCTCTGAACAATCGTCCTATCATCTCCATAATCTTGTCATCTTCTACAAAACGGTTCTACAAAAGAAAGGGATCAGACTTGCTGATGTTACAAGTCTATGTATATGATATCATCTTTGGTTCAACAAATGAAAAAATGTGTATAGAGTTTGAAGGGGTAATGAAATCCAAATACAGCATGAGCTCTATGGGAGAAATGAACTTCTTTCTTGGACTGCAAGTTCAACAAAAATCTGAGGGGATTTTCATTTACCAAACTAAATATGTGCATGACATTTTGAATAAGTTCAAATGTCATGACTTCAAAACTGCTTCAACTCCAATGGATACAAAAGAAATGATGATTGCTAATGAAAAGGGGGAGCCTGTGGATGAGCATGAATATAGAGCCAAAATTGGATCCCTGATGTACCTAACTGCTACAAGACCTGACATTATGAATACTGTTTGTGTTTGTGCAAGATTCCAATCAAGTCCAAAAGTGTCTCACATGAATGCAGTTAAGAGAATTTTTAGATACTTGAAAGGAAGACCAAACTTGGGGATTTGCTATCCGAAGAACCAGTCTTTTGATTTTATAGCATACACAGACAGTGATTATGATGGGTGTAACATGAGCAGAAAGTCAACCTCAGGTGGATGTCAATTTCTGGGAGATAGGATGGTGTCATGGCAATGCAAGAAGCAGACCACTGTGTCCATATCAACTGTGGAAGCTGAATACATTGTTGCATCTGCTTGCTGTGCCCAAGTTCTCTGGATTCAGAAGCAAATGCTGGACTATGGTTTTAATTTTCTGAACACTCCTATTTTTATTGATAATACTGCTGCATATTTTACTGTTAAAAATCCAGTTCAACATTCAAATACTAAGCGTATTGAAATCAGACATCACTTCATAAGAGATTGTAGTGAAAAAAGGTTTAATTGAAATGAAAAGAGTTGATACAAGTGACAACTTGGCTGACCTATTCACCAAGTCACTTGACAGAACCAGGTTTAACTTTCTTTTGAAAGCCCTGGGGATGATCAACTCAGATGAGGTCTGATTGAGGATATGTGCTTAGTGTGTGTCTCTATATGCTGACTGATTATATTGTTTGAGGTCACACACTAAATGTTGATTGAATATGTTTATATATGTTACTTGCTTTGTGTTAACTGATATGTGATTAAATGATTATCTGTGCAACTTATAGTTAACTGTTTCGATACTATAATAAGTAGTTTGGATTGTCTAAACTGATTAAATGCTTATCTAATATCATGATTTGTTGTTTGATTGTGTGTTTTATCTGATCATATGATGTTATTAGGATAGGCTAGACCTTGAATATTAGTCCTGTCTGCTTGTCTTGATGATGTATATTATGATTAAGATTTGAATATGTTACAAATGTTTATGTCAAAATTAGTTTTTATGTCAAAATTAAATGATAAAATGACTTTTCCAATGATTTTGCATAATCACTTTATTTTGGTCAAAACATGAGAAAGTTGTTGATGGTGCTGAGATATGATAATACTATTCAGTTCAAACTTTATGGAAGCCTAAAAGAAGGAATTTTCAACGAAAAGTCTCAAGTAGTTATCTTTGCTAAAAATTATGTCATTTTCATAGTTGGAAGGACATACACTTGTGTATATTTGGTCCTATAATCTTTATAGATTTAGAAGATAACCATTAACCAGAAAACTGAAAGCACTTGAGGCAACTAAAACTTGTTTTCTGTTCATTCACTTAAAATCATGTCAATAACTCTGACTTTGAAAGGACATATGTTCACATGTATGTTTGGTCCTTTTAACCACTTGTGATCAAACAGGAGAGCCAGTTACGAGTTAAATAAGAGATACTGGGGTGTTTGAACTTAAAACTGTTTAATTATGGGAAATGATAGTACATTGACTACTTAGCCAATCATATGGATTTAATAGGCCAAAAGGGCACTTAGTACAGTCATTAACATATATGGTTGCTTTCTCATGATGTGTAAAATCTAAGGTGATATAAACATAATGAAATTGCTATATCTTATGTGGAGTTACACTGTTGTCTATGCATGTTCCTAGATAAATCTCTTCAAATGATAGGCAGAAAAGTGATTATCCAGTCATACACAAGCCTGTTGGTATTTGGTTACCAAAATGATATGTCTGATTTAGATAATGACTCAGAACAACTGTGAACAGCTTAATTTTTAAATATTTTATCAACCAAAAGTTGATTGATGTTCACAAAACATTTTGAAAAGAAAATGCAAACATGAGGGTTAATTCTAGAACTATAGGGGTGGAGGCAATCATATAAGTCCTTTAAACATTCTGAATGAAAGGCATGTAAGTCCGAATTGCATGGCATGTAAGTCCAATGTTCAACCTCACATATGTTTGTAAATTTGAAAAGAAAAATCTCAAAATTTTTCAATAAAAATTGTTCTGTCATTAAAATTTTTGACCAAATCCAGGAGGTCAAAGTCAAATTGAGGTGATCTGGAGAAAACCAAATAAGCCTTGAGAATAGATAAGGAGCATCATAAAATATCATGTGTTATCCATTAAGAATGATGCATATTAAATGAAATTAACTCATATCACCAAAGAGATGAAATTCATTTTAAGTCTAGACCTGTTATTGACCTGTCTATGTTGTCATAATAACGCTGAGAATGAAGTATTTAGAAAGCTACTTAGTCAATATGATCCCATTCTTGAGATCTTTTCAGTTAAAGAAAGAAAATGTTTTGAAAAGATTCATGACTGAAATTTGATCTCTAAATGCACCATTTGCTCTTAAAACTATGATCTTTAATGAAACATATTTGAAAAATGTCATGACATGTGGTTTTAAGTCAAAAAGAGTTGCATTTTGCCTCAAAATGATTGAATATGTATTTTCGGGTAAGGTGACATTTTAAAACCTTTCCGGGCACAAAACAGTTGAATATGTATTTTCGGGTAAGGTTTGACATTTTAAAACCTTCCTGGGCACAAAACAGTTGAATATGTATTTTCTGGTAAGGTTTGATGTTTTATGACCTTTCCGGGCAAGCTTTGTCATTTGGACTAAGTTTATAATTTTCGGGCATGCTTTAAAGTGTTTACACTTTCCAGGTAGAGTACACTTAATGTACTAAATTCCCAAGCAAGCTTGAAGTCTTTGAATATGTGAACAAGCAAGCCTTCAACATCTCTTGTTCCGGGCAAGCTTTGCATACTATATGCTACATGATGTACCAAGCAAGCTCTAGTGATATTAGACTTTCTAACACACTTAGGTGTTTTAATTTTTAATTTCATTCCGAGCCAGCTATGTGTTAGGTGTGATTATGATTATTTGAAATTACAAGTGTTTCCGGGCAGACCTTGCTTTCCAGGCTCACTATATATTCCGGGCACACTTTGTTCCCTCAATATACTTAGTAATTTCAAAATTTGACTTTTCGGGTACAATGTCTGCTAGATCTCTTTTTCAGGGCATACTTTGTACTCTATAAAGGTTGTTCAGGTATACTTTGCATAGGATAATGTTCGGGCACACTTTGTACTCTTATGAAGGTTGCTCGGGCACACTTTACATTAAAGTATGCTTGATTGAATGTGTTTCTTACTTTGATAGGGTTTATGCTATATTGAGTTATTTAATTTATATTTGAGAAATTTATATGGGAATCTTAATTGATTCCTAGCAAGGATGCTTATTTGATATTTCATACTTGTGATTGAGTTCTCAAGAAGTCTGGTATTTCGGGTAAGCTTTCTTCATTATCACTTGACTTTAAATTACTTAAATTGACCAAGTAAGGTTTGTACGTGGAAGGTACCGGGCAAACTTTGTCAATTTCTTAATGAAAAATTCCGGGCAAGGTTTGACACTTTGATTTTATCGGGTAGTGTTAGGTGTCACATTTTTCTAAAAGATTATTATGTTTAACAGCTAATAATTCACTACACGACAAATGCATTTAAAACCCACTTTCAAAAGGTATATTATAGGGAGTTAGAGATATTTTTCAACATTATTTTTCCCTCTCTCTCTCCCCTTCCACTGCATACTCTAAAATCAGACTAACCGACTTATCGCATTCGCTTTAATCCAAACCCTAATTTTACCAGCCCTCTAATTCCGACTCGATAAGCAATAATAATATGTTTTCTGATATCGATTAGACATTAATGGGCTTTGATTGTGTATTTATATGCTAACACTCTGTTTTGTGTTTAGGTTATAAACTTGTCGAAGAACAGGTTCTTGATGATATTTCTCTCTTTCTTCTTCAATTTTATAACTTGAAATTGCTTAAAGTAATGAACTTTATGACTAATTTCACTTTGAATATGTTTAATTGTGTTTTACAGATATGGCTGACGAAGAAATTCCAAGATATTTCTTTGAGCAAAAGCACAATATGTGCACTCTTTTGCAAGTCACACCAGCCAACGAAGAAGTTGCCCCGATTATACAGTTGTTGGAGCGTTCCAATATCCGGTTTGCTTTAACAGAGAATCATATAATATACCGGAACCACTCTTTGGATTTCTGGAACTCGGCAACTTTGATGGAAGATGAAAATGGTCGATGGATCGAAGCCACTGTTGCTAGTCATGAAATACGAGTGGATGAAGCTGTGATTAGAAGATGTCTACAATTGAATGATAACAATCCTAATCCGATCCATCTGACAACTGCTCAATTGTACAAGATTTTTGTCAAATGTATGGGCTATCAGGGACACACAAAGGATGGACAATTCCAAAAGGGCATGTTCCCTACCCTGTACAGATTTTTAATTCATCACATAATACAAGGTTTGCACCAAGGAAAGGGTCATGGACCCTTATGAGCAGAGATTTGGCAAATGCAACAGTTGCAATATTGTTTAACTGTCCTTTCAATTTTTCACGAATGATATTTGAAGGATTAGTTCAAAATTTGGAGAAGCCAATCAAGCAGAAGTTTCTGGCATATCCAAGATTCCTGCAAATTATTTTCAATCAAGAGTTGGAGAACTTACCAACTACAGGAATCACACATGTACTACAAAATCCTGATACTTTCAAGAGAATAGAAAATCTGGCTTCCACTAGCAGATTTGATCCAGAGCAGGTGTTTGAGATGCTGCCATGGTTGATGATTGATGATATTTTGATTCCACAACTGCATGTGGTGTTATCTAAATATGAGGAGGTTGCTAGAGAAGATAGTGAGAATGATGGTGATAATGACAGTGATGATGATGGAGGTATTGATGATGATGGAAATGAAAGAGGGGCTGGAGGAGCCATGATTGTTGATGCACTTGATCAGAGGGAGAACAAACCTATACCACAATCACCACCACAATTACCATCACCCATTCCAAACCAATCACCACATCAATCACCACACCCTCATGACCAAACCAACCAATCCCCAAACCAAACCTTAACCCACAACCAACCTAAAACATCATCACAAACATCCCCACCACCAACAAACAGCCCAATCCAAACAGAACCATTCTTTCCTAGCCCAACCTATACTCAATCACCACCCCCAACCAATTATGACAACCCAGCCTACCCATATCCTACCTCAAACCACAACTCAAACCCCACCTAAATCATCTACACCACTCACATTTACCATCACCCATACTAAAACTCCTCTAATTCCAAACATCAACCCACTACCATCCACTAGTGAAAACATATTCTCTACCTCACCAACAATAACCCCTCCTGCTGAAAACTTTTTGTTTCAAAGAAACCTTGATCTAATGTTTGAAAATGTGAGGTTGAAGGAGAGGAATGAGGAGGTAACCAAGGAGAATGTGCTCCTGTTAGATAAGTTGGCCCGTGCAATGTTGAAGATTCAAACCCTGGAGTAGGAGGTTGAGAAGACCTCAGCTGCCCCAAAACAGGGCGAGAATGTTATTGTGCCAACTGATGCTGATGAGGATGTAGTTATGGAAGTTGCAGAAGCGAATGTTGATGGATTGACAAGTTATGAATGCTTATGATGATGAGGAGGAGAGTGAAGAAAGGAGGATGGAGGATGTTGATTATGAAGGTGATAAATCGGATGTTGGAGAAGAAAATTATGATGTGAATGATGAAATATTAAATGTTGTGTGGAGAGATGAGGATGAAGAGGAGAAGAGGCCACTGATGCTAAAATTGAAAAATTAAATGATGAAGAGAATGTGGCCACTGAAGAATTGACTGATGTTATAAATAAAGAATTGACTAATGTAATCACTGATGAAAATGCTGCTACTGAGGAATTTACACACACTGAACCAGAAACTGATCAACAAGCAAGTTCTAAGAGAATAGAGCATGACCCAGAAATGGAAGCACTTGAAAGAGAAATAGATGATTATCAACAGTCTGAGGATGAAGAGGATGTAACGAGAAGATTGGAGAAAGGTAAGGCAAAAATCCTAGAAGAAGAGCATGTTAAGGCAAATCCTGAGAAAGAAATTTTGTTTAAAGAAAATGAAGAGGCTGCTGCTGATGCAAGGAGAAAGTTTGAAAATGTTGTAAGGGAAATAAGGGATAGGGAAATACTAGCCCAAACATTGACTCCTGAGGAGTTGGCTGAGCAGGAAGCATTGATCAAGCAGGCCAATATTGCTAAAGTGATTAATGAAGAAGAGGCTGATGATCAAGATGTTATTGAAGCTTTGATTAAGTTGAAAAGGGTTGAGGAAGCAGACAACTCTTTAGCCATGGTGGTTAGCATGTTTCAACCTCAAAGTCAACCACAAAAAGAATCATCTGAAACTGCTAAGCCAACCAATGTGAATACAGAGATGATGGTTGAAGAAGAGATTGGTGAATCTATTGCAATGGCTGCAAAGAAATGGGCTCAACAGATTGAAGATGATATTAGATAGAACCCAGATGAATGGGAGTGTGTGGATGACCTTAAACATGGAAAGAAATACTCAAGGAAAAGGGATAAACTAGACTCATTTAAAACAGCTAAAAGTGCTGAGTCTGCCAAGAAAGGGAAATGGGATGATCAGTACAAATATTTTGTAGAAACCCCTGATGATGAGGCAAGTCCAATAAGGGCAATACCTTTGCAAACCTTAAGGCCTAAAGAACATATGCAAGGAGTGCCAATCCCTGAAAATCCAACTCCTGATGATCCTAAAATAGATGCTCTAAATGAAACAACTGAGGAGGAGGATGACTCTGATGAAACTGATGATGATAATGAAGATGATCAGGGAAAGGGTGCTGAAACTGTTGATGTTATGTCCCCACAACTCACAATGACTGATGAACAAATGGCAAACATTGAGCAAAGTATATTGGATGCTAAGAAGAAAGATCCATTGGTTATGAAACTGGTGAGCTATGGAATAAGCTTTGAAACTTAGCGGATTTGAATGATGATCAATTGCAGAAAAGGTTGGATAAAGAAAGAGATGAAATCAAGAAGAAAATGGAGCAAAAAAACAAAGATGCACAGAAATACATAGATTATTTGAGGACTCATGGGTACTCTGAAAAGGATTTATCTCACTTCAAGATTGAAAAGTTGAAAGAAGCCTATGAAAACAAAAGAGAAGAAATAAAAGAAAAATTTATAAAAGAAAATGAGGAGGCTGAAAAGCTTGAGGCTCTGGAAGAAAAATTTTGAGGAAAGTGTGGATATTTGTTGGAGAAAGGGATTAAGCCTGGAATGGTTGAAGGATTGGATAAAGCCTCAGTTGATACAATTTTCAACAACATGAAAAGAAAAGAAAAGAAAAACTCAAAAGGCTACAACCTGAGCCACCTGCTGAACAGTCAAAGAAGGCTCAAGCTGAACAAGAGCCTGCCAAGAAGAAGAGAAAATAAACAACTTTGAGGAAGAAACAAGAGGCTGAAAAAGAAAAATCAATAGAGGCAACTGCTGATGAAACCCCAATCCCAGAGGAAGTAAAGCCTGAACCAGAAGATGAACCTATAATTCCTTGGTAAAATAAAGAAATGATTAAGATATTGAGGGGTATAATGATAAACCAGAGGGGAATGGATGAAGACACCTTTAATGCACTAGAAAAGCATGATTTGAAGGAACTTTTCTATATTAAAAGGGCTGAATGGGAAAAGGTTCTGAGGGAGGGTAAGAAACCTAGAAGCTTTGTTGATGGAAGATTTATGCCTGCAGGATTGTCAAACAATCCTAGGATAGAGAAAATGATGATTATTCTCTGTAAAGAGGCAGGACAAAAATTTGGAGACCTTATTAACCTCCCACCTGAAATGGTTGAGTCAATTTTTATCAAAACTTTCAATTTAGGTCCCAGCAAACCTATGAAGTCTATTCCATTCAGGCCTCCAATCTCAAGAAGACACCAAGATGCAGGTAGAGGTGAATCTAGTAGAGCCGGATCCCAAAGAACAGCAAGACCACAATCCAATGTGGATCTTCCAAGAAATCTCTACTATGATTCTGTCACTGAATCTCTGAAAGTAATTATGGAAAGCAGACAACTGAGAGACATAGTTGTAAGAAGTGAATTTACTGAATACACTCAAGAACAACTGGAAAGAATGACCACACTTAATTTGTATGATTATCGAGACAGAAATAAGATGGCTGGAAGACAGCAGAATGATCTAAGTATTTAAGAGATGAAGCTGACAGGGGATTCTCATTATTAAAAGAAAAAGAGAAGCTGGAGAACAATTTAACTTAACAAAGCAAGAAGGACTGCAAAGCTGAAAAAGATGGACAGTGCTGAACTTTATTACAAGTTGAATGTCAAAGATAGGAATCATGTGTCAAACATGAATACCTGCATAAGCTCTGAAAGAAGAATGACACGCCCTAATTACACAGTTCAGAAGAATGGCATCATAGCTGAGATTGAGTATAAAGAAATAGATGACCATTATTTGCTTAGAAACTCTGATGGGCGTATATTGGGGATAATTGGAAGAGATGAAGACTTGACTTACTTGCACAATGAAGATCTGATGGATATAAGGGATATGGTCATTCCTGAAAGTCATACTCACTACCGAATCCTTGATATCTTCAGACAAAGAGCAGCAACTGTAATTGTGAATAGAAGACAAGCCTACTACGATGGAAGAAGGAAACAAGACTCATAGAATAGGAATTTGATATGTAATGTCTTCGGACAATCTTTGATTATGTAATTTCTGTATGTTTTTGAATACGTAAAATTTACTTTTGATTTGATGTGTATTTTAATCATGTGTAAGTAACTGTAAAAGTGTTTTGGGACAGCTGAGGTGTTCCAATCTAGGGGGAGATTGTTGAGTCAAGATTTAACCTAAAATGATCATATGGAAGACTGGAATCTTCTCAACCTCCTCAGAATCGCTAAGTATGCAACCGGGCACACCTCAGAACATCCGAGCAAGGTTTTACTTAGTCGGGCATGGTATCTTACCTACCAGGCAAGGTATCATCAAGAAGTCTTCTTTAGTGTATACCCGAGCAAGGTTCACTGTATCAAGCAAGTTTGTTCTTCATATCCAAGTAAGGTTTACCCCGGGTAAGCTCTTAGCTAACAAAGCTCATGAAACCAAGTGATCGGAAGACCGGGCAAGGTATTCATTAATAATAGTGGTCCGAGTAAGCTTGATGTGAGTAATGATTTATTCCAAGTAACATCGGGCAAGGTTTAACTCTAGCAGAGTACAATGCTACCGGGCATAATTTGCTAAATAAGATTTTTATAGCAAGAAGTTAAAGGACCATGGAAGAACAAGGTTGCTCGTAAGATCTTACCGGGTAAAGTCTGATAAGATCAAGAAGAATGAAGTCTACCTGGTGAAAGTTAGAATTCTACCCGGTAACTGTACCCGAACACACTTCCAGGTTATAAAGTCTACCAAGGAAGGCAGAGTACAAAGTCTACTCGGAGTATACAAAGCCTACCCGGAAGACTTATTTTACACTTAGCATAGCTTTGATTATGTAATTTGAATATGCACGTTATATTTACGGTTTCTATAAGGAATGACAGTTGTCCAGAGGTGTCAGGCCTATAAAAGGAATATTTAGGGCACACCTCGAATAAGGCGGCTGAATTCGAATTAAGTGAGAATATTTGTTGAGTGACGGCCGTTCTTAGAATTGTACGGACATAATCTTTCCCATCAAGAAACCCTAGATAGATTATCGTTTGTATGATTGATAATTATATAAATGGAAATCTTTTGAGTGAATCTTGTGTGTTAGTTACCTTTAATTAATAGTTCAGAAACCAAATTGTTTGTTATTGATTCCGCCTTTATCAAACGGTTTTCTTTCTAAAAATAGCAACCCGTCATTAACTCTCTTGTCAACACATTATTGTGTGAGTTATGACTTAATTTGTTAACGATCTACCAACAATCGGGGACCTGGCAACTTTCCTGTTCCTCTGGGCTTTCAACAAAATACTCATTTTTATCATCCCATCTTGCTTCTTTTAGATTGGGTGACTCTTCAGGCCTTAGTATCTCAATTGGAACAGGCCTCAAAGGGCTTTCCTTCTCTTCATGACTTTCAACAAAATATTCATTTTCATTATCCCATTTAGCCTTTTTGTTGACATGTTTTTATGAGCTTGTTCATCAGCCTTCCTTTTTCTTGTATACATCTTTGCAAATCTATTCGCTTTTTCTGTGAAATCCTCATGCAACTTGGAGGCCTTTTGCAACAAAATTTCAACAGTTTCCTCAGTCTTCCCCTGTTTCATAGATTATTCATTTTCTTTCTTAGGTTCAATATGAGGTTGACTGAATGCATCTATAACCATTGCCAAGGAATTATCAACCTCTTCAGCTTGGTTCATCTTTATCAAGGTTTCAATAACTTCCTGTTCTTCTTCCCCTTCTTGATCTAAAGTTTTGGCAATGTTTGCCTGTTCAATTAAAATTTCCTGCTCTGCCAGCTCTTCACCAGTTAGGGTTTGGGCAATGTATTCCCTCTCCCTTATTTCTTTTATAACATTATCAAGCCTTCTGGCAGCAGCAGCATTCTCATCCTCTTCCTCTTCATTAACATTTGCCTTTTTGGTAGTAACAGGTTCTTCCTCCTCGTTATCAGCAGCAATAGCTTTCCCCTTATCTAATCTTCTTTTCTTCTCTTCTTCTGTTTCCAAGGGAAGGTTATCAATATCATCCAACAAATCATCCATTTCCTTTTCTTGTTCTACTCTCTTGGAACTTACTTCACTTGTTTCTCGTTCAGTAAGTACAAGTTCCTCAATTTCAGCTCCTTCCTACATCACAATATCAGTCTTTACATCAGTAGCAGTCATAACATCTTTCATAACATTAGTCTGTACTTCAGTAACCACTATATCAGTTGCCATTGTTTCAGTTGTTACTATATCTTCAGTGGCTTGATTTCTCATTTCAGCATCACTCTCTTTCTCTTTTCTTAACAACTCATCATCAAAATCACCATACACGGTATTCAATCCTTCATCATTCACATTATAGTCTTGTTCATTATCTCCAGACTTATCTCCTTCATAATCTTCATCAAGGATCATTCTTCCTCCACTATCCTCCTTTTCATTGACATTTAGAATTTTTTTTTTAAACCATCAACAACTGCTACTTCTACATTCACCCTTTCTTCAATAACAATCTCATCATCAATAGTGGCCATAGAAATATTCTCCCCCTGTTTAGGGGCAGCTGAGGTCTTCTCAACCTCTACCTCTAGGGTTTGAATTTTCAAATGAGCTTGTGACAACTGTTCTTTCAGATCATTGTTTTCCTCTCTCAACTCTGCATTATCTCCTCTTAACTCCAAATTTTGTCTTATCAAATCAAGATTTAAGGTGTTTGGTTTAAGGTTTCAGGTGGGCTTTGGGTTAGGGTAGGTGGTGTTTGAGGTGGGGATTGGTCATTTGGTGGTGTTGAGTAAAGTGGTGTGGCTAATAGTGTGGTTGGAGTTGTTGGACTAGGTGTTTGTGGTGGTGTGGGTAAATGTTGCTCCTCCCTTTGATCATGTACAACATCAACAAAGACTCCTTTATCTCCTCCTTCATTACCATCTCCTCCATTTCCTCCATCATCATTGTCATCACTTTCATCAATCTCCATCTCATCATCATCATCCTCCTCTAAGGTTAACTCAGGTACATGCATAATCTCAACATCATGGTTCACCAACCATGGCAAAACATCAAGTTCAGCATTAGGATTGAATCTGCTTGTGCTAGCCAGATTAGCAATCCTTTTGTTGGTATTTGGGTTCTGCAGCACATGTGTTGTACCCATTGTGGGTAAATCTTGTAGTTCATGGTTGAAAATGATCTGCAGAAACCTAGGATAGCCAAGAAATCTGTCTTTGTTTGCCTTCCTCAAAATGCTCATCATTCCATCAAAAATCATCTTCGAGAAGTTGAATGGTAGATCATATACTATAGCAACTGTAGCATTTGCTAAGTCACGACTCATGAAAGTCCAAGATCTTTTTCTAGGGGCAAAGCCCTGGATCAAATGATGAATCAGATATCGGTACAAATTTGAGAACATTCCCTTTTGGAATTGGCCTTCCTTCACATTTCCTTGATAGCCCATTGTATCCACAAATAACCTCTATAAATGATCAGTTGTAAAGTGAATTGGATTGTGATCATCATCATGTAGCTCCAGGCATCTCCTGATTAATCGTTAAGTAACATGAATCTCTTGCCTTTCCACGGTAGCCTCTATCCGCCTACCATTTATATCATCGATTAGTTGGGCTGAGCGCCAAAAATAAAGTGAATGATTTCTGTATATCACCGGGCACTATGTCAAGGCAAGTCCTATATTTTATCGTTGAAGCCACCGGATCATAAGAGCTACGTCCTCATTGTCAGGAGTCACTTGTAGTAAAGCACACATATTGTGCTTGGCTCAAATGGATAGGTCGGTTCATCGTCTTCTACCATATCTGAACACACAAACAAACATATTCAAAGCATAAATTAGTCCTAAAGTTCACAGTTTTAAGTAATTTCAAGTTAAAATTTGGAGAAGATAAGAAGAAATTTCATTAAGAACCTGATCTTCGACAAATTTATGACCTATACAAGAGACAGAGAGTTAGTAAAAATGAATATCAATGCTTATAATCACTTAATCATTGTCGGAAAACACTTAATTGATGCTTACCGAGTCGGATTAAGTGGGCTGACAAATTAGGGTTAGGAATTTCAGATGATTGCAATTAGACGGTTGAGTTTCTGAAACGAGAGTGAGAGAGTGGAAGGTGAGAGAGAAAAATGGTGAAATTTTCTCTAACTCCCTCTTATATACCTTTTGAAAGTGGGTTTTAAGTTCTTTTTGTCGTGTAGTGAGTTAATAGCTGTCAAACATTACTATTAACCATATAAATATATTCACATTTAAAACCTTGCTCGATAAAGTTCATTTGAAAAACATTGCTCGGAAAAGTAATTATACAAAGCTTGCTAGTTACCTTCCACTTTCTTAAAGCTTGCTCATTTCAGATTATTATCAGGGATCTTAGAAATAAAGCTAGTAAATACAATGAAGGAAGCTTACTCGAAATACAAGATTGCTCGAGAAATGAATCACAAGACTAACAATCAAGTATAAAACATCAAATAGGCAACCTTGCTAAGAATCAATTAAGATACCGAAATAAATACCTTAGACATACTTCTACTAACAACCCTTGCTCGAATAACTGAACCTATTGCAAACCTTACTCGAATATGTCAAATAGTTTAAAAATACTCAGACAAGTATACTCTCAAAACAAATTATGCTTGAAAAACTTCAAGAATACGAAGTGTGCTAGAAATGAATTCTAAACACAAAGTGTACTCAAAAAGAAAAGACTTGAAATTACCAAGTATGTTAAGAGAACATTTGAAAATTTCAAAGTGTACTCGTAACATAAAGTGTGCCCGGGAAACAAGGTTTGCCCGAAAACACTTGTAATTTCAAAGAATCGTATTCACAAATAACACATAGCTTGCTATAATGAGTTTAAACAGTAAAAGAAACACCTAAGTGTGCTATAAAGCCTAAAAACATTGAAGCTTGCTAGAAGTAACATATTCAATCACAAAGCATGCTAGTATGACTTAAACAACCTATAAAACAGTTAAGTTTGCTAGAATAACTTAGAATTCATCAAAGCTTGCTAGTGAATAGTAACATATCAAATAGCTTGCTAGTAAACAGTTGTAATCCTAAACAAAGCAATAAAGTGTGCTAGTCAGTACAAACTAAACAAAAGCTTGCTAGAAATTTTATATTCAAATTTCAAGTATGCTCAAAAGGGTTAAACTTCAACTAAAAAACAGTCAAGTCTACCCGAAATAATGTAAAACATCAAAGCATGCTCGAAGTTGATAAACTTAGACAAACATCATCTAAGTGTGCTCGGAAAGGTTGAAAACATTAAACCTTACTCGAAAATACATATTCAAACCTTTTGAAGGTAAAATGCAACACTTTTTGACATAAACAGAATATCAACCATATTTATCAATAAAAATCATTGTTTAAGAGCAAATTGTGCATTTAGAGATCAAGTTTCAGTTATCATTCCTTTCAAAACAGTTTCTTTTTATGAATAAGATCTCAGTCATGGGATCATATTGACTAAGTGGCTTCTCAATACTTCATTCTCAGCATTATTATGAAAGATTAGACAGGTTAACAGCATGTCTAGACTTATCATGAATTTCATCTCTTTGGTGATATGATTAAGGTTCAATTAATGTGCCTAATACTAAATGGATAACACATATTATTTTCTGATGCTCCATATCTAGTCTCAAGGCTTATTTGGCTTTTTCCGGATCACCCCGAATTGACTCTGACCTCCGGATATATGGTCAAAAATTTTAATAACATAACAGTTTAAAGATTTAGATATTTCTTTTCAAGTTTTACAAACATATGTGAGGTTGAACGTTGGACTTATAGGCCAAACTATTTGGACTTACATTCCTTTCATTCGGAATGTTTAGAGGACTTATATGATTGCTTCCACCCTTGTAGTTCTATTATTAACCCTCATGTTTGAAAATTTTCTTTATAAAAATTTGTGAACTTATATCAACTTTTGGTTGAGTACATATTTGAAATAATGTAGTTCACTTTTGTTCTTTATCATTCTCAAATAAGATATTTCATTTTTTGTGACCAAATACCGACGGGCTCGTGTATGACTGGATATTCACTTTTCTGCCTATCATTTGGAAAGATGTGTCTTGGAACATGTATAGACAACAATGTAACTCCACATTAAGCTAAGAAAATTCTTTATGTTTATATGACCTTAGATTTTACACATCATGGGAAAGCAACCATACTTGTCAATGACTGCACTAAGTGTCTTTTTTGCCTATTAAATCCATATGATTGGCCAAATAGTCAATGTACTATCATTTCCCATTTTAAAAATTCAGTCCCAATTTCTCTTATTTGTCAGGTAAATGACTATCCTGTTTGACCACAAATGGTTAACAGGACCAAACATATATGAGAATACATGTCCTTTCAAATTAGAGTTATTGACATAATTTTAAGTGAAAGAATAAAACAAGTTACGATTGCCCCAAATGCTTTCAGTCTTCAGGTTAATGGCTATCCTTTCAATCTGAGAACAGATGACAAGACCAAACATATACAAGTATATGTCCTTCCCACTTGAACAAATGATATAATTTAAGCAAAAGTAACTCTTTGAGTCTTTTCATTGAAAATCTCATTTTAAGCTTCTTTAAAGCTCTACTGAATAGTATTATCATTTCTCAACACCATTAAACAACTTGCTCTGTTTTATCAAAATTGTTTTGACCAATATTTTTATAAAGAGTTTTCAATTGTGCATATCTTTTGACACAAAAACATATTTTGACACAATCACAAATGTCACATATTCAAATCATCAATGAAATTATTAAAACAGTCAGACTTCACATAATGCATAGTCTAACAGATCCTAACAATATCACATTAGGTAAAACACATAATCAAGATATCAGACAAGCAAACATTATCAAGTCAAAACAGGTACATATCAAGATATCATACACATTCACTGATAATTATCCAAAGCATCAAACATACCTTAGGATATGCAGTTAATCAGTTAAGCACATATCAGTGAACAGAAAACAGAATCACAATCAAACATAACAATTTGTAGATCCTCTACGAAAATAGTCAATTAGCACATAGAGGCACACAATCAAACAAAAATTCATCAAGACTTTCAAAAAATAGTCAGTTTGCACAGCAAGCACACATCATTAATCAGACTTCATTTGAGTTAATCATTCCTAGGGCTTTCAGAGTAAAGCTGAACCTGGTTCTATCAAGTGGTTTTGTGAATAGGTCAGCCAAATTATCACTTGTATCAACTCTTTTCACCTCAATTAAACCTTTTTCACTACAATCTCTTATAAAATGAAACCTGATTTCAATGTGCTTAGTATTGGAATGTTGCACAGGATTCTTAAGAATAAAAGATACAACAGTGTTATCAATGTAAATAGGGGTGTTTAAGAAATTCAGACCATAATCCAGCATCTGATTTTGAATCCAGAGGACTTCTGTACAACAGGCAGATGCAACAATATATTCAGCTTCAGCAGTTGAGATTAACACTGTAGTCTGTTTCTTGCATTGCCATGACACCAATCTGTCTCCCAAAAACTGACAACCTCCAGAAGTAGACTTCCTACTCATATTGCACACATCATAGTTACTATCTTTATAGGCAGTTAGATCAAAGGACTAGTTCTTTGGATACCAAATTCCTAGATCCGGTCTTCCCTTCAAATATCTAAAGATCCTCTTTACTTCATTCATATGAGAAACCTTAGGACTTGACTGGAATCTTGCACAAACGCAAATAGCAAACAAGATATATGGCCTTGAAGCAGTCAGATACATCAGAGATCCAATCTTTGCTCTGTATTCATGTTCATCTACTGGCTCCCCCTTTTCATCTGCTACCATCTTCTCTTTTGTATCCATTGGAGTTGAAGCAGTTTTAAGATCATTACACTTGAATTTATCTAGTATGTCAAGCACATACTTAGACTTGTATATGAAAATCCCATCACTGTTGAACTTGCAATCCAAGAAAGAAGTTCATTTCTCCCATTGAGCTCATACTGTACTTGGATTTCATCACCTCTTCAAACTCCATGCACATATGTTCATTGGTTGGCCCAAAAATGATATCATCAACATAAACTTGTAGCAACAGCAAATCTCTTCCTTTCTTTTTTTGTAAAAGAGGGTATTGTTAATGGCTCCCCTTTGGAAACCATGTTCAAGTAGATGATTTGACAACTCATCATACCAAGCTCTTGGAGCTTGATGTAGTCCATACATGGCTTTGTTTAACTTATACACCTTGTTAGGATAATTAGGGTCCTCAAATCCTAGTGGCTAAGTTACATACACCTCCTCTTCTATTTTTCCATTTAGGAATGCAGATTTGACATCAAGTTGTAATACCCTTATATTCTTTGAGGCAGCAAAGCCAAGAAAATTCTTATTGCTTCAAGTCTTGCAACTAGTGCAAAGACTTCCTCAAAGTCAATCCCTTCTTCTTGTAGGTATCCCAATGCAACAAGTCTGGCTTTGTTCTTAATCACAATACCTCTTTCATCCTTTTTATTCTTGAAAACCCATTTACTTCTAATTACATATCTATTTCTTGGCTTATCTACAAGTTCCCACACTTGCAGATCTCTGAACTGAGCCAACTCCTCTTGCATAGCTTCTACCTAGCTGTTGTCCTTCAATGCTTGAACAATGTTCTTGGGTTCTATTTGAGATAGAAAGCAGGAGTACAAACAAATGTTTGCAGATTCAGATGCACTTCTTGTTACTCTTTCATAGATGTTTCCAATTATATTCTCAGGAGGATGATTCTTTTCAACATAAGAGGATTGAACAAATATATATCAGTGGACACATCAGAATCAAGATTTGTGTCATTGAGATCTGGGTCATCAATGATCAAATCAGTTGCTGCATCATAAAACACTGGTTCTTCTTCATTGTTCAGTTGAGAGGTTGATGCACCATTGTTTCCAACATTCATACTTTGAAATAAATCCTCAAATCTTGCATTTCTTCTTGCTTCTTCTGTGTTATCAGGATCAGCTTCATTCATCACATGATCATCCTGATTTTCTTGATTATCTGGATTTACTTGTTCATTGTTCTGATCATGAACTTGGTCTGAAACTTGTTCATTTTAACAATGGAAGGATGCTTAATAAAATTATATTCTTGACCTTTTTCAGCAACCTTTGACCACAGTTTGTCCAAATCAAGTTTCTTTGAAGATTCTTTAGTAATCACACTTGTCTTATACATATCTTCATCAACTTCATCAAAGTCCTCAGGATAAATCTTAAAGAGCTTGATTAGCTTTTCAAGATCAAACAGCCATGCAGCATCATCAACTGTATACAATTGATTTTCATTGAACACAATATCAGATGATTCTATCACACTCAAATGATCTTTCACATATACTCTGTAGGCTTTTGAGTGTGTAGAGTAACCAACAAAGAAGCAGTCCAAGGATTTTGCTTGTAACTTGTTGAGATAATCTTTGGTGTTCAATAAAGAACATTTGCATCCAAATGGCTTGAGAAACTTGATGTAGGGCTTCCTTTTAAACAAAATCTCATTGGGAGTTTTGCCTTGATTTTTGTTGAGAAGCACTCTATTTTAAATATAACAGGTTGTGTTGATTGCTTATGCCCAAAAAGTCACAGGCAGATAAGCATCAGCCAACATGGTTCTTGCAGCCTCTATAAGTGTTCTATTTCTTTTTTCTGCTACACCATTTTGTTCTGGAGTTCTAGGAGCAGAGAATTGTTGAAGAATTCCTTTTGCAGCACAAAAATCTTCTATTACTCCATTTTTGAACTATGTGCCATTGTTACCTCTCATTATCTTTACCCTTTCATACAGTTGATTCTCAATCCTGGTTACACAACTCTTAATCAACTCAACAGTCTCATCCTTTGTACTTAGGAAATAAACCCAATTATATCTTGGAAGTCATCAATGATCACAAGACAGTATCTTTTCTTGCCTATACTTGGGACACTTACAGGACCAAAGAGATCCATGTGAAGCATCTCAAGCACATGATCAATTGAGTTAATGAGTTTTGCCTTGTGAGAAGACTTGTGTTTCTTGCCCTTCTGGCATGAGATACAATTATCATCCAATTTGAACTGTCTTGTTGGTAGGCCAATCACATGCTCACCCTTCATAAGTTTGTTCATGTTCTTCATATTCACATGACATAGTTTTCTATGCCACAATTTTGACTAATTTTTAGTGGCTTTAGAAACAAAACAGGTACCACCCCTTTAAACGGCATCCTTCATATTCAGTTCATACAAATTGCCATTCCTTGGGGCCATCATCATGATCATGTCTGGAGGGATTACAAAATCAGGTTTAAGAATGAAACAGTGAGAATCATCAAACCCAACTTTATATACTTAATCACACATCTGAGATATACTTAAAAGGTTATACTATAACCCTTCCACATAGAAGACATTGTCAAATGTGACCTTTCCATTTGTCAAGATACCCTTTCCAACAATTTTACCACCATTTTCATCACTACCAAAGGCTACTGGACCTTCAAACTTCTCTTCATAGTTGACAAGTGACCTTCTGTCACAAGTCATGTGCCTGGAACACCCACTATCCATGTACCATACTTCATTTAGTGGAGTGGATGGTTCATGCACAAATCGAAGAAATTGATTAGTTTAATGATGAAGTGCAAGAAGTATTGACTTGCAAATCATCAATTTCATTATCAGTAGCTGCATTGGGTGTGATAGTAATGGGCTTAGAATCTTCATAAACAAGTTCACAGTCATCAGATTCATCAGTTTCATATCCACTGTTTGATACACTTGGAGATTTCACATAAGGAATTATGCTTTTGCATTCTTGTACCACATAATCCTACTCACAGGTAAAATCTCTCACATCAACTCCTTTTGTTTCTATAACTTCAGCAATAGGTTTCCATAGAAATCCATGGGGTTCAAACCCATGCTTCAGTAGAAACTTTTCATCACCAGTCAATTTTGTTGGTTTCCTCCTTGAGAAACCATTCTTCTTTTATTTCTTATCATTGATTGGAGATTTCTGAGAAACATTAGACTTTACAGACTTTAAGTCTTGATTAGGGATTATCGTTAATGGTTGGATGTTTCTTTTCACAGCATTTTCTGATTTGCAAGTTTTGACTTGAGCGGTAAAATTCTTCTTTGGTTTCAACACCCCTTTTTCAACATTCTTCCCATTGTTATCAATCTCTTGCACATTCTTAACAACTTTCTTTTTCTCACACACTTTCCCCTTTTCCAAATACTCATCATATTTCTGTTTGTAGAGTTCAAAGTTTTGACCAAACTTTGTTTCATTTGGAACATGAAAGGGCTTGAAGTTGAATATTTCATTACAGGATTCAGTTGGTGACTATATTCATCACACTTTTTACACCATACTTTCCCTTTGAACTTTTCATGAGCAATTCCCTTCTTAAACCTCTCACTTGGTCTAGGTGGTTTGACTCCAAGTGTTTTCTGAGTTATCAAACTATCATAGTCAATTGAGAAAGGTACAAACTCCTCAATAATAATGTCTTGTCTCTCAGTCTTGCTCTTCACAAAGATGATTTTCTACAAATTCAAGGGATCATCATCCAGATTTCCCTTGTGTCTTGATTTTCTTTTCTCATACTCTTCCATAATTTCAACTTCTCCAATGTCAAAGACTTCATGACTTGAGAAAATAGGGTATACTGGAATGAAGTTGTCACCAACAAATGTTTCATCATTCTTTTTCTTGTTATTCTCACTTAACCTTTGCAACAAACTTCTGCTTGGTGGTCTGACAACATTGTAGCTTACTTTTGACCTTTCACATATGTCAAGAGACACATGCTCTCTTCTCATTCTTTCATTGATCTTTGACATCTTAGGAGTCAGTTTGGGCAGAAAAGGCAGTTTGTCTATTGAATCAGGTTTCTGATATCTTCTTCCTCTTTCTGCAGCTTGAATTTCTTCTACAAAGATTTGGTCACTAGAGTCACTCAGATCATCTTGGTTCAAATTTTCTTCATTGAAGTCATCTTCAGACACTTGCACTCCAATTCACTTATCATCCCTTACTTCTTCCTTCACAAAAAATTCTCCATCTTCATTAACTTCAACCATTTTGTAGTTGTCAACGAATTCTTATCTTGTAAAACTTCTCTGAATTGATTGAGATATGTATCTCTTTTGTCTTTGTCAACCTTGAGAGAATAATTGTTGTTGAAGGGTGGAAGAACAAATTTGTACTTATCTTCTTCCTTTATCTTGTTCATAATACCACAATTGTTTCCAGTAGATACTATGTTCTTTAGGAAATCATTCTCAACTTGTAACTTGGTATTCTTTACCTTTTCTTCCACAATAATTTTCTTTAGCCCATCAATTTCAGTTACATATATTTGATGAGTTCTATAGCTACTCATACAATCATCTTCAAGGCTTCTTATCTTATCTTCATAAATCATATCACTTGCTTGGTTCCCATTGATCATGCTTTGTTTCTAAAGCATTCACCCTCTAACTTGCCTGCTTTTGCATTTAAAGAATTAATTGTTTCAAGTAAGTCAGTAATAGAGGTTGAGGGTACCTGTAAGAAGAAGCAGCCTCACTTTCAACTTTGGCCATTAGAGCAACCTTGGCTTTTGTGATGTCATCTGCATGGTCACTCCAATCAAAATCCCCCTCTTGTTGTGCAGCCAGTGCTACATTCCCTTGATTTCCGGGTTGATTTTGATTGTTTCTGTTAGGGTTGTTTGGAGCATTTGGAGGGTTTTGGTTGTTTCTTTGGTAGTTCTGGTTCTGAGGTACCACTTGCTGATTGTTCATTGGAGCTTCCTGGTAGTTGTTAAAATTGGGATTGTTATTGTAGTTGTTGTTTCTTGGGTGGTTTTGCTGATATTGAAACTTCTTTCTTGGCTGTTGGTTCTGGTATTGGTTCCATTGGAAGTTTCTTGGCTGGTTGCATTCTCTAGCAAAGTGCCCAGGCTATTGGCAGTTATAACAAATGGCCTTTGACTTGTCAAATCCGATTCTTTCATTAGGACCTGATAGAAGAGATCTACCAGTCCTGTTGTATAGCCTTTTGCTTCTAATAGCCAACATGGCAGCCTCACTTCAGGTCCATGTCTTCAAGGTCATCTGCATCAATTTGTTCTAGATCATCTTGAATGACACTTGTGTGAATCATGTTCTTGGCAACAAATGCATTGTAGGACTCCGTAACATAGAGAACAATGCTTAAGTTTCATTCTTTTGTCCACTGTTTCCACCACCATAAGGTAAATGTCCACTTGACATAGAGGCAGATTCATTGTCATCTATAAGTTGGACATTAAACCTTGACTGGCTACCTTGGTGACTTGAACTCCCACCAACAAATGCTTTTGGTGTATCAACACCATGTTCATTAGGTTCCTCTATGATAGGGATCTGTTGTTGGTTTTTAGTGGAAAAGTTTCCCATAGGTGCAATCAGTGCATTGGACACCTGGAAACATGGATTCTCCTCCTTGATCATTTCATTTTCAATCATCTCTATCTCATCAGCTTGAAGGAAGCAAATCACATCATCCAACTTGAGTCTTTCAAAGTTTAGCTTATGAATAATGAACTTACTAGCTGTATACCATTCTTTGGGCAATGATGATAACAATTTAGTGTTCAAATTAGAGTCTGTCATCACATAAACAGTGGTTCTCAGGTCATTCACAATGGCTAGAAACCTTTCAAGAATTGATTTCAATCTTTCTCCATCTTTATACTTGAACCTCTCAAGTTGTTGCTTGAGTATTTGCTTCTTTATGTTCTTCAGCTCTGTGTTGCCCTCAAACATCTCAATTATTGCATCATACATAGCCTTGGCTGTTGTATGATGTGCAACCTTGGTGAGAATATCCTAAGACAGACTCAGCCTGATCATTGCAAGGGCTCTGTCATCAATTTTTCTCATTTTATCCACCACAGCTTGGTTAGGATTTGCACCTTCAGGAACATAGGGTCCATTTTTAATGGAGTTCCACATATCCACATCATTATAACACATAGCAGCCTCAAACAATACTTTCCACTTGATAAAATTCTCCTGCCCATTGTAGTAGACTTGAAGTTGATCTTTCATCCTCCATAGTCTAAATCTGAAAAAGCAGTAAGATCAAAATTATCATCCTTACGATACCATAACCCAATGTCAGGATTACCCCTCAGATAGTGGAAAATACACATAACAACTGCCAAATAAATCACCTGGGGGCTAGACTGATACCTGGCACACAACCAAACAACAAACTTTATATTAGGACTAGATGCAATTAGATACATCAAAGAACCTATCATCTCTTGATAGATTTCATCTCTTGATGGAAGGTTGGATCAATGGTATCCTCCAATTCGTCTGGTGACAAATTGTGACTTCCGGGAAGAGGAGAAGAAGGGACTTTTTCGGCAGTTATCTTAAACCGGCTCTAGACATCGTTCACATACTTCGTCTAATGGATAAAGATCACGTCGTCAGACTGATGAACCTGCAACCCTAAGAAGAAACTTATATCTCCCATCAAGCTCATCTCGAAATTTGTTTGCATCGGCGTTACGAAGTCCTTACATAACTTGAACAACTAACTTTGCCTTGTTGTGCACGATTACTCCATGATCCTCTTTCTTACACTCAAAGACACATTTTGTTAGGATATACCTTTTAATCCAATCTGGTTTATCAATAATATCCCAAACACCCAATTGTATTAACTTTTGCAATTCTTCTTGCATTGATTCTACCCAAGGAGAATCATGAAGTGCCATAGTAACACTTGTTGGTTCAATCTGTGATAAAAAGAAATAAGTGTATCTGGTGATACTCATGATACCCGATGCATACATATTCGCATATGCAATCAATACATTATCGTCAATAACATTAGCAACTTGACTGCGAATACAAACTCCCTCATTCACATCACCAATAATATTCTCTAGAGGATGATAAGAATGATTTCGAAGGGTGAATCTCAGGAACTTCAACCTTGTCTTGAAGATTGATGACGTTTTCTTCAGCCGCTTAAACCTTCACAGTTTGGGAGGATTCTTCAACAGGTATCCCAGAAGAAGAATCTTCAAAGTCAACATCAATAGAAGAAACATAAACTTCATCTGATGTTTCACATTGATCGTGTAAAATATTATTTTCATAATGGAAGATCCTGGAATGGAAAATAATTGTTCTTCCAAATATGCACGAGCCAAGTCTTCAGTCAGTACCTCAATCGAAGGAGTAATCAAATTAAATAAACCATCATAGTCGAACATCCAATCATGTACCCTGTCGGCAGGTGGTGTAGTATATCTTTGACAATCAACGTAATACCATTCCTCTACACACCCAGAAGAAAATTTTAATACACGTTTCTAAGGTGGCGCATACCCAATATAGTAACGTTGAATCGCTTTCTCTTCAAATTTACCCGCTTTTCACGTTTCAACATCGTTCAAGGACACCCAAATGTTTGAGAAGTTGATTATCCGGATTACGATTGTTAAGGACCTCATAACTTGTCTTCTTGAGCTTCTTAACCGTTAGAACACGACTCAATGTATAACATGTGGTATTCATAGCCACGTTCCAAAATTGAACGGGACGCTTAGAATCTGTCAACGTTGTTCTAGCCGCTTCAATCAACATCCTATTTTTTCTTTCAGCCACACCATTTTGTTATGGCACATACGGAGCACTGTATTCATGATGAATTACCTTTTGAATATAGAAAAAGTCAATCATACTATTCTTGAGCTCCGTTCCATCATTTCGAATACGTCTCACTTTATGTTTGTAAAGTGATTTGATCTTAATGATTAAATTAAAAATAAGAACCGGTGTCTGATCCTTTGAACTCATAAATAACACCCTAGAAATTCTCGTATAGTCGTTGGTGACCACTAATAAATAAAGATCTCCTGCAATAATCGAGTGATTTACCAAACCAATTAAATCCATATGAAATTGTTCCAGAGGAGTATCAATGGAATTGATATGCTTCAACGTGTGCGATTTCTTCTTTTGTTCTCCTTTCTTACAAGCAACGTAATGATCGGTCATCTTGAAATATATTAGTTAAACACCGTCCACTAAATCAATTATAATCAAATGATTCATTTTACGAACATAAATGTGGCCCATCCTTCTGTGCCACAAGATCATGTCCTTCTCAGTTGCTTTTGAGACGAAACACGTTGCAGTTGAAGAAGATAATACATTAGACACCATATCAAGAACATATAGATCATTTGATCAAGGTGATCGCATGACAACCATGCCCTCAGGAATATCAAATCTCTATTTGAGAACAATGCACTCTTTATCGGCAAACAAAGATTATGATCCACTTTTCCATGATAATTTATTCTCTTGAAAGTAATAAAACCATTCGAAACTTCACCCTCTTTTGTAATCAATCCACCCTGATTACAAGCAAATGCCACATAAACCCCTATAATGTCTTTAACATTTGAAAGAAAATTAAGATTGCTGGTGATGTGCCGAGAGAATCCACTATCCATGATCCGTTTATCACCTGAAATAGTCTTGTATGAACTCTGCATAGCAAGGTAAATGATTACTTCAAAATGGCATCCTAGGCCTAAGTCTTGGGTTCCTCTTTTGTTTCCTTTTAATAAACAATAATGTTGGGTTTAATGTGTGATTGATGAACTTGAGTATAAGTCAAAGGTTTCTTTGACTTCCTTTTGAGATATTCATCTTGAATCACACTTGAATCCTTATTATTACAAATCGGTTTAACAAACTCAACTAGTTTTCAATTTACTTTAGAAACATAAAAATAAATCCCAAACAACTTTTCTAGGGTTAACTTCATGAAACATAATTTGTGACTCATCAACTTTGACCTGTGTAGGTTGTCTTTTCAAAATAATTTTAATCAAAGGAACTTACTTCTTGTTTTAGGGTTTTCATTCTATTTTGACTTAGTTCTACATAGTCTGTTTAGTTTTAGTTAATCAAATGGTTTAAAATATTTTTAAAACCGTTACCATTTGTGTTCGATAGTTTACTGTGTTTGACATCTCAAAACAATAACTAACACATCCAAGATCAAAATAGATAAAGCTTTTCAATAGTACTACGTCATGTAATCAATTAAAACCAAATAAACCGTCAAACAATGTCAATAATCATCAAAACCTAGGTAGTGCAAATAGTTTAGCTACTCATAATAATAAAAGAATCAAGATAAATAGCAGCCAAACTCATGTCTAACAATTCTTGGATTAAAACTATAATAAATATGAAGACCAAACCAAGTAATTAATATGTCACTCCAAAATCAATGGTTGCCTCCAAAAGATATATTATTATCGTCTCCTCTCTCGTCTGCCGTCTACCCACGTAATCTAAAATATTCAGAACCAATGATCCACCCAAAATAATTATGGTTGATGTCCCCTGTGAGAAACTCCCTCCTGACTTCTCTAGCTTGCTTTTTCCATTTATAATGGCCATCCAAAAAAAACCATTTGCAATAGTGCCCACCGACAATACGTAGAACTTCCCCTTTTACGTGGGCTCCATATTTCACTTAATGGGCTCTTGACTGGTCCAACGGAAAACACTAAACAAATAGTTTACTTTTCTTTCTTTCGTTGGCACTGCACAAAACTAACAAATTAGAGATTTTTAATATAAATTCAAATTAATACTTATGCTAAATAAGTCTTTTTTTAATATTTATTAACAAAATTACTTGCAAGAAACTTTAAAACATTACGATTTAACTTACTATCAAGTAAATAATAATAGTAAAAATAATTGTTAACATAATGATAATAATTTACTATCTACTCGTTGGTCTCAAGTTTAGTAAAAGTACACAGTTTTAGCTCATTGTCTCTTGAAACTTTATAAAAAACTAAATATGAGCCAAATGAGACTAATATATTATTGAAAGGAACTCAAAAACCACTTATAGTATAGGAAATATTTATATTATTAATGTATATTTTAGGCCACATCAACATTCACTAGGAATGGAGCTTAGCAATCCGCGGGATATTTTAACTTCTCCGCAAAAGTTGCGGGTCGATAAGGCTTAGTGAAATCCTCCTCCGCATCGCTACAGTATTTCATGTGTTTAACTACCGCACGCGGGCGACTAGTCTCTTCTCTTCCATAAGTTTGGTTGTCTTCACTAAAATAACTAGCATCGTCACGACGATACGTAGTGTCCCCCCGACTCCTGGAAGCATGACTCTGATCATACGCGGTTTTGCGGGAGATACTCCGCATAACCCGACGACCTCTTTCTCGACTTCCATCTTCTTCCCTTTCCTAAGAATACGTCGTAGTCCTAACGCTATCCTAAAGCTGACTCCAACGAACTGTTGGTGGAGGAGATGGAGATAAAGGATAATCATCCTCACACGTTAGAGTTCTTGCACGAACTCGTTCTTCACGCAACATATGTTCATATTCAGCCACAACTCTATCTTGCTACTGTTGCAACCACTGTTCAAGACTCTGAATTTTTTCAGATTGGGGATTCTGACGATGAGATCTCACCGGAGGAGAACTATCGAATATGTCTTCCAGATCTGGAATCTGACGAACGCGGCGAGTCTCAACCATCACTCGTCCCACATTACTTGGAGCTGGTCTAGCAGATCGTCTCGTCTCCACCGGAATTTCAACCGAAAACTGCTGAGATTGACTCATGTTAACCAAACAGACGAAAAAACTTAAGTTCTAGCAAAAACACGGATGGCGCTAATGAAGAAGCACGAATCTAAACCCGACTAGGTTAGACCGATGATTCCGCCAGGTATGGATTATGGAGTAGGAAGAGGTTCGGATCTAACAGCTCCGATGACCATGACCTGCAAAACAGAGCCACTGTGAGCTCATCACGGGAAGGACAAGAGTGGGGGTCTTCTCGAAACCACCCCCAAGCATGAGAATAAGTACAATTCTTAGAGAAAGAAATTACTTAAGTAATTGATGTAATATGTGAAGTGTGAATGAATACTTCATGATGATGAGTTGAGTATATATAGCCGGTGGTTAAGGGGAATATGATTGGTGCAGCTATCCTCTTCTAGAATATATTCTTTCAAACTGACTGGACATGTGGCAGCGTTTGATAAGAAGTGACAGCTAGCCGTGTGCATGGTTATAACAAAAGTGTCCAGTTGTCCCTCTTTGATTGGCCACTTTATCACGTGTTTCTAACGAAAGGGGGGATATCCCTTCTAGGGAATATTTGAATCAATCTTCTAGAAGAAAGTTGGTTATAACTGCTTCTCTGACGCCATCCTTTCTTTGTTCCGCATTTGAGAGGCTTTCGCATATGCAGACATTCCTTTGCGTTTTGTCTTCCATATATTTTGTGGGTGAAGTGTATGATCAGCAGATGTCTTATAAAGGAATCCTGAACGGTCTGCGGGTCTTGCGGATGACCCCAGGGCGGACTAACTTATAAGTGAGGGGTGTCCCCCGTCCCTTGTGAAATTTCTTTTTTAGTGTTAATATACCGCAAAATTTCCGACCAACCCCTATAAAATTTTGACACCGACCCCTGTGAAATTTCGAGACGACCACCATGAGATTTTGAGACTGACCCTAATAAAAAATACAATGAAAATTGTGTAAATATAATTATATAAATGTTAAATAAACAATTTTTCCTATTAAATTTGACTTTAATATCAATAAGTCTATTAGTCTAATATTCAATCCAATTTTTAAGCCCAATACCCAATCTCACCCTTGGAAATGAAAAAATATTACTTTGTATTTTACTTGCACTTGATGTTGCATAGTCTAGACGTCACAAACTTATTGCCTCAATTTCTTCAAAAGAAAGAGCAAGATTTGGTGAGCGCAAGTTCATTGGTTTCTTCAACCAAGCGCCAACTTGAAGACTTTAGGTTGGAAGGGTATAACAAGTTTGTGAAGAGGTTAGCTCTTTTTTTTTGTGAAAAACATGATGTTCTAGAAGTGAAGATGGATGATGACTACATTAACATACTAACGCCAAGAAAAAAAAAACATGAAAAATCGTCACTATTATGAGTATGATTACTTCAATGCGGTTCTAACTTTGCAAGTTCAAGACTTTGGGGACCGTATTAACGAGGTAGCATCCGACTTGTTTCTTTGAGTTGCTTGACTACTTGTGATAATTTTTGGGCATTTTCTATTCCAAAAATATTACAATTAGTTGAGTTGTACCCATACAATTTTGATGAAAGTGATAAAAGAAGACTCATGGTTGAAATCGCGACATACATCGATAAATTGAAAGGAGATAAACGATTTAAAAACTTGAATGGTTTAGCAAGTATTGTTCAATTGATGGTTCAAACAAAGAAACGCCATTCCTTTTGCATTGGTGTATCGTTTATTAAAGTTAGCTCTCGTATTACTCATCGCAACCGCAACCGCAACCACTGAAAGATCTTTTCGGTGATGAAGTATGTGAAGTCCGATTTTTGTAATCAAATGGGTGATGAAAATTTAAGCGACATTTGTATATGTTACATTGAGAAAGACTTGCTTATCAATGTTAAAGTAGATGATGTAATGATTAGATTTGAAAAAATGAAAACTCGTAGAGAACAACTTTAATATATTGGTTATCTAATATTTTGTTTGGTAATCCTTTTTTTATGTATGACCCGACCCGACCCGGCCCAACTGGAATGGTCAAACGGACCAATAAAAAACTATATGCGGATTTGACTCGAACCGAAGCTCGAACTGTACCGATATATATATATATATATATGGGTGAGTTAACGTACAATAATCGTTTAACGTACATTACGTACGCCAAATACGTTCCACTAAAACGTTCAAGCATAATTCACAGAACTTTAAACGTTCAAGGTTAAAAACACTAATACGTTCAGCAAATTTACATCCTTTAAACGTTCAAAGGTTAAACCTTTAAACGTTCAGGTTTAAAGTTTATCAAAATTGATCGATTGAAGCTTCAAATTGATGATTAATTGGATTTATTTCAAGGTTAATTGATCAATTAGGTTCACCAATTTCAATTTCAACTTCAGTTGCTCAATTTGACAACCGACCTGTGAGCAACGATTGATGGTTGTGTCGGAAGAAGATGGTGGTCACGACGGTAGACAATGGTCAAGAAGGTGGATGGTGGACGGAATTGTTGAACGACGATGGTGAAGGTGGACGGAATCGACGGGAGAAGAGATTGACGGAGGCCGGCTCGCGTAATTGTGATTTTAGGGTTAGCATGGTTATTGAAGATCGACGATCCAGAATGTCGCGTACCTATGGATTTTCGTATTCTATCCTTTATCTATGTATGTGTGTGTGTATATATATATATATATATATATCACTTAGTACCGACCCTAAAAGTTCCCGAATCCTGTGAGAAAATTTTCTGGATCCGTCACTGGATGGCCCGCGGATGTCCTGTAAGGGATCCTTAAATGATCTGCGGGTATTACTTAGTGGGTATACGAAGTTTTTTGCTACCCTACCTCTATAAACCTGAAGAAGACAAAGTTAATGCATAAAGGGTTTACATGCTAATTCTTGACGGGTGACATCATTTGGTTTTAGCTTGCATAAACAGCATATGATCATGCATGGGAGAGACGATTTCACTCAAGCATTAGACTTGCTTGGTCCAGCCATTGATTTCGTAAGTTGTAAAGTGTTAAGGGTTTCCTTCTTGTTATTGATTACTTATGTAGGATATTAATTATATTCTTGTATTATATAGTCTGAATTGTGTTTTGTGGATGCTTGGTGCCTTTCCGAGCCACCTAATGTGTTTAATGACAATTTTTATACAAGCAACTTAAGTTGTCTAACTTTTTGATCCATTCAGAAGATGAATATTTACATTATGTTTTGACAATAACTTAGACTATGGAAGTATAATTACGTTTTGTTTTTGTATATGATTACATGTTCAAGATTGGAAAAGGGGTCATTGATGAACCGAGTAAAATGTATTAAAAAATGATTTTTCAAATGATTTAAGAGTTATTATTTTTTTGAATTAGAGGATTGCTTGCTATTGAGAAAACAATGGTTTAAACTTTCAATCAATCAATCAAGCCCTTTATATCCAACCGCATAGCACGCTATCGGTAGGGTCAGGGGAGGGTGGGATGTAGGCAAGTCTTTCCTCTATGAGAATAGAGAGGCTGCTTCCAGAGAGACCCCCGGCTCATAAAGCTACATACAGGTAATCAGAGTAAACATATATCCTACAAGCAAAGACACTTAGCAATACATAGATAGCAAACTACCAAAAAAGCAAAGAATCTGTAACCTACTAAGAATAGGGCATAAGAATCAAAAAGCATCATCAAACAAAATATATACATAAACAACAAGGAGAAGGCAATGGTTTAAACTTTAATCAACATAAATTGTATTGATAATGACTAAATTAGTATAACGTTACATGAAAATATTAGTTCATCATTGATTCTATATGTCATACGCGTCCTTTAACACTTGCTTGATTTTCATTAGTCACTCATACATATGCTTAATGGTTAATGAAGTTTCTACATCTATTGAAGATTGTGGAATTAACAAAGTATTAATTAAAATGAAACTTCTACATCAAGGTTGAAGATAGGGTTAAAAGCAACTTATATAAATTAAGTTGTGGGGTTATAAAAACTTAAGAAAAGTCTATAAAAATATAATTAAACAACATTGTATAAATATTTATTATTTGACTTTCATATAATATGTGAAGGGATCATTCCGCTTTGGGAATGACTTTCCTTCAAAACTTAATCATCATTAAAAGAGTTAAGTCAAACATAAAAAGGAAATGGTTAGAAGCTTTTGTTGAATAAACAAAAGTGTGCTTAACCCAATAAGTTAAATACATTGGTTTAGCTATTATGATAAGTGGAAAGGGAAAGTGACACTTACCCATAACTGAAGAATCAACAATTGAAGGCAACTTAAGGCTTGATAATAACATCAAACAACATTAACATTTATAAAACGAAGGTAAGAGGAATGGTAGTCCATGATCAATTGAATCGACCATCCATCAACCAATATTCTTAACATCTTAGATGATTGGTTATAAATAGAAGACTTACGCATCGGCAAGTCTTCACCTCTTTGCTATACAACATACTTTCAAATAAAATATTTTTCACATTTAAAAAGAATTTAAACTACAAGTTCTTTGAAGAAAATATTAAAGTTTGAGAAAAAAGAAAAGTTATTTCAAGCACCAACCTGCATCTTACTTGTGTATTTGAGGGGTTATCACTAGAGGTTATTTTAGCATTTGACAAGTGATGATTCATCATTTTGTTGATGATATGAGAGCAGAGAACACACTATATTGATATAGTGTTGCTTTATATTGGGTTGGGAAACTCTATCTTGATATAGAGTTTATCTTAGTTGAGAGATTACACTACAGTATTTGAGAGGGTTCACTATCTTGACATAGTGAACATATTGGAGAATATGAAGCTATATACTTTGTTTAGCTAGTGAAAAAGGTGATCACTTCCTTTAAAAGGTGAGATAATTGTATAGGTGATCACAACCACTTAAGGAGACGATAGTGAAGAAAACTCTTGACCGGTAGACTGGGGAGAGAACATAGAGTGAATTAGTAAATATTCACTTAAACCTCTATAAATCATTTATGTCATATCTATCCCTAAACTCTTTACTTATATGCATTTACTTGTACAAGTTTGTGAATATATTTTAACAAAGTCATTATTCCGTTAAAACTGAATTACCCCATTTCCTAATTTTCTACACTTGTGTTCATGTTTCTTCGTTTAATATATGAACAAACATAAACGAATTCACACCAAATAATTCACAAATGATTATTTGGTACAAGTAAAAAAAAGACTACCTAAACCATCTACACACATAACCCTAGACTTTACAACACCACCAACAAGGTGAACAAACCAGCTAAAACACTAATTACGGCCATGTTCCGGCAACCACCACTCATCAACTCACCGGAAACAGACACTCGCCGTCGACAAATTCTTGGTGGTAATCTTGGCCGCCCCGTTAAAGTCGCAAGCCTCCACACTCTACTGACTCATCTGAAAATACATATTAAACGCTTACGACACATTCTCCCGTTCACTCAAACTACTACACGTAGATCCGGACGACAAACTCGCGCAATCACTCAAACTACAAGAAAACTGCAAATCACTCATAACCCTACTCAAATTCTTCATGTCATCATTCAACATGCACCATTGGTTTTCCAAATACTTGACAGCTTATTTTTTTCTTCATTTAACTCGTTTTTTCGCTCTCTTCAACAAGGGACCTATAACATACGCAAACATGTTAATTCAAGCAAGAACAATTTATATTCGTTAACGTTTAAGCGCAAAATGACATAAAAACAAGCAGAGAAATATGTGTGTTTCACAACACATCAAAACTCTATCTCAATATAGAGTTTATCTTCGTATAGAGATTACACTATAGTATTTGTGAGGGTTCACTATCTTGACATAGTGAACATATTGGAGAGTATGAAGCTAGATAATTTGTTTAGCTAATGAAAAAGCTGATCACTTCCTTTAAAAAATGAGATGATTGCTGAAGAGCCTACCTGGGAATTGGGCTCTTTGAGCTGGGTCACAACCCATTAAGTGAGGAACATGATACCTAGCCCAAGAAAAGAGGCCCAAGGACAAAGGGTATAATAAGATAAAATACCAAGTCAAAGGGGCCAAAAGTTACGGTGCACCTGACTTGGGGGAGGTCCCAAGGAACGCATACTCTAGGAGGCGAGACAATACCCAGCGGATAAAATGAGGCCAGCTACAGCCCCAGGGGGAAGAGAAGAAAGGGAGTACTTGAGAGGAAGTGAAAGACGGACTTGGACTAAGTTCACTATCCTTGTCATAAATAACAAGAATAATAGACTGGGGGACTGGAAGAGACTACCCTGGATTTGGCCCAATAAAGCCCAAAAGGCACCATCAAGACAGATGAGCCCAAGATAAAAGGCCCAGTCCAGGGATACCCAATGCACACCAAGACAAAGACTGAGGTCAACGAGGGACCAGACGCTGTTGGTCTGGCACCCGACAGAGTTGGAGCTTACGTATTCCTGGAGTAAAGGACATACCCGGCGGACAAAAGCAAGCCTCCTATGAAAGTCATGGAGGGAGGGAAATAACCAGTGGATAATAGGCGAGACCCTAGGGTATCTGTCCCAAAAAAGATTTCTCCGGGACTCAATGGGTCTGGGCTATGAAGGTGCCCAAAAACCGTCAGCCCCAGGCCTGAAGACTTGAGGAATGAGAAGGAAGTTGGACTTGAAACAAGTCTATTACCGTTGTCATATGTAAGGCCCCGTTCCCGGTAGCCCTACTTTAGCATCGGATTTACTCATAAACACAGTTCTTGCAATCAGAGTTAATTAAAACTTTCGCGGAAACGTTTACTTGAAGCATTCGTTACAAAACATTCAATCTCTTCTTTGATACCATAAAACAAATCATTATATTTAAAACATCTTTTCTTCCATCTTCAGATGTCATCCGTTTCAATCCATGCCATGTGCCATCCTCGTGCTAGTTCATTGGTCTGACCACCTGCGTGCATACTAAAAGTCAGCTACGCTGAGTGAGTTCTAGTTAATCAGGTGACATACAATACATACACATATCATACATACATACATACATACATACATACATATCCGAAGATACATATCCATACTTAGCCAATTACCCTACTACCATACATACATACATTTCTACAATCACTAACCCTGGTCTACCGAGAGTACGATCATAGTCCGCTGTCTATACCTATACTCAAGGTTGTGAACACGTAAAAGGTCCGCAGTCCTTACCTATGTTCACCAGTTATGGTATGTGCAAGGTCCGCAGTCCTTCCCTATACCATCCTATATTGACAACATGTACAAGGTCCTCAGTCCTTCCCTATGTTGCAACCTAAACCATAGCACGTACGAAGTCCGCAGTCCTCCCCTATGCTACCACAACACAAATATAGCACGTATAAGGTCCGCAGTCCTTTCCTGTGCTGACGCCTATCTACAATACGTATAAGGTCCACAGTCCTTATCTACGTTGGCGTCTATCACCTATAACACGTATAAGGCCCACCGTCCCTATCTACGTTTACATCTATCATCTACATCACGTATAAGGCCCGCAGTCCTTAACTACGCCATCACCTGCCAAGTCTATGTCCAACAGAAGTTAGAGGGATTCGCCATCCTAACTTACTATGTCGAACATAGGACTCACATACCATTAGTGTACCTGTATACACATACTTCACATATACAATAATTACATTATAGCATAAGAACACTCTAGGCGTTCTTTACATCATTCATTTAACAACCATACCCCTTGTCGATGCGTGCAATATCCGAAGATCGTTCACGCCCCGACAAGTGTTCATTTGTAATGTTCATACATCTTATCTATATAATATTCGTACCTTTGTTTATGACCTGACAGTACGCGCAATATCCGAAGATCGTTCGTGTACCGACAAGCAATCGTTCATATCTATCACATATATCACATATGGCATACACTTATCACTTAGGATAAATGTATTAACAACACATCAAATATGCACACAGCCCCGAAAACATCACAAGGAATGGGGCTAGAAACTCACCTGAACTCGGTTACTTCTTCTGCTAACGGTTACTCTTTCTTGAGCTGTGCGCGTCTAACTGTTTAATAATTACAGTATTAAGTACCGCTCTAGTCATCTCATTGCTACTTAATTAGTCTTACACGTCTAAGTTGTTTTACTTCATTAAATCATTACCTGGTTAGTTAATCGTTACTCATTAACCTTTAAAGGTATCTTTCATAAATTGCCAAACTCCAAGGGCTGTTATGTAATTATATAATTCTTTTCTAAGTCCAGGGACCATTCTGTCTTTATATTAAACTCCTAGTTCGTTACTTTGCCCTTAACGAATTGGGTAAAGAATCATCCTCTGATTCGCTAAGCTCCCATAACGAACTAGCTAACGAATCACCCTCTGATTCGCTAAGCTCCCATAACGAACTAGCTAACGAATCACCCTCTGATTCGCTAAGCTCCCATAACGAACTAGCTAACGAATCACCCTCTGATTCGCTAAGCTCCCATAACGAACTAGCTAAAGAATCACCCATAACGAATCACCCATAGTTCTTATCCAGACTTTGACTCAAGGGTCAAAGTCAAAATCGTCAAGAACAGCAAATAGTCAACAGATCTTAGATCTGCAATTAAACCTTCGTTTCTTAACCAAATATCACGATTTTGGTATCAACGGAATCGTCTGACCAGCGCCTACAAACCCCAACCATCAAATCGGCCTAATATCGATGTTTAAGGGGTGCGATTTAGGCATATATGTTACGGGTTCTTTTAGGTTAACAATTAACCTATCCAATGCTAATCAATTCCAGTAATATTTGTTGTTTTGGGTTCGTTTATAACAAACTAACACAGATCTATGATTTCCCAAATCAAACCGAACCTATACGAACGATTTCTAACTATAAACGTACCTTGAACGAGTTGAACTACGAACACGGTTAAGCCTTGATGTTGTTTTGGTCCGTCACGACGTTCCAGCACCAACAAGCTCGGGTTTTCGCTTTCGGATCTTGGTTCGGGTTATAAGATGGTGTTGTGTGTGTTTTCTAAGGTATAGGCTAGTGTGTAGATTTGGATAAAAATGGAAAGGATTAGGGTTTAAGGGGTATTTATACTCCCTTAAGCCCATGGACCTAAGGCCCATCTTTCCCTTTTGGTCCATAATTAAGTCCATCTAAAAACCTACTTATCCTATCATATTTTATTATTATTATTACTATCCGAACGAAAAATTGGGATGTTACATCATAAATAACAACGATAATAGACTAAGGGACTTGAAGAGACTAGGTCGAATAGCCCAAACCGAGCCAAAGTAGTCCAGCCCACCAGCAGCCCAAGTACTCCAAACAAGGTCCAAGGTCAACGACCGACCTGTCCTTGTTGATCATAGCATAACAGAAGTGAGGTTGACATAATCTTGGAGGGAAAAGAGTGTCCAATGGATAATAGCTAGCTTCATGCCCAAGTCAGAAGGATCAGCAGTTAATAGAGAGGACCCAAGGGAGCAACAGTCTGGAGGGAAGATTCCCCTAGGACATTATATATGTGCGTGTTATCTTTGTAATATGGCATGAGGAAAATAATAAAATAACTCTCTTTTACTCCATATTGTTCATAGTTATCTCACTGAGATTTCAAATGAAAATCTCATACAATCACACACTTACACACCACACTCAAAACACGCACTATCAATAGTGGTTTCAATTGGGGTTTCTACAATTGCATAGGTAATCACAACCATTTAAGGAGAAGATAGTGAAGAAAACTCTTGACTGGTAGATTGAGGAGAGAACGTAGAGTGAATCAGTTAATATTCACTTAAACCTCTATATATAAATCGGGTATGTCATGTCTATCTCTAAACTCTTTACTTATATTTTAACGAAGTCATTATCTCGTTAAAACCAAATTACCCTTTTTCTTAGTTTTTTACACATGTGTTCATGTTTCTTTATTTAATACATGAACGAGCGTAAATGAATTCACACCAAATAATTCACAAATGATTTGTTGAGTGTTTCTTTTACAAACTTTTGCGATGTGAGTTTGATAAGTAAAACAAAAACTACCTAAACCATCTACACACATAAGACTAGACTTTACAGCAACACCAACGAGCTGAACAAAGCAGCTAAAACACTAATTCCGACGACGTTCCGGCAATCACCACTCATCAACTCCACCGGAAACAGACACTCGCCGGTCGACAAATTGTTGGTGGTAATCTTGGCCGCCCCGTTAAAGTCGCAAGCCTCGACACTCTGCTGACTTATCTGAAAATACATATTAAACGCATACGACACATTCTCCCGTTCACTCAAACTACTACACGTGGATCCGGACGACAAACTCGTGCAATCACTCAAACTACAAGCAAACTGCAAATCACTCATAACCCTAGTCAAATTCTTCATGTCATCATTCAACATGCACCATTGGTTTTCCAAATACCTGACATCTTTACCAGCCACGGGCATCCTTTCATTCCCTGCACCGGAGAAGTCGATAGGGAACTTAGGCTGCCCGTCGTACCTGAATATCCCCCAGTGTCGTTCGAAGTAACCCGGAGCAATGCTCTTTTTGTTCTCGTCGGTTAAACTGAACAGATAAACTTCTATGTAACCCGGGTGTAATGGCGTCCCTTTATTGCTTGCTAACTTTTTTAACAACCCATGGTAGAACTTTTGTGCCATTTTGATGTTGGCTTGTTTATGTCCGTTTGTGGGCCACCCGATCTCGCCCACAATGATTTTAATGTCGTTGACACCCGCTTTCTTAAGCGAGTACGTCAGCGTGTCGAGGTTGGCGTCGAACATGTTGGTGTACCGTATGTTTTGGTCCTGGACGCCTCTGCCGCTGCCTTCGAAGAACGCGAACTCGATCGGGAAATCTTCGTTTTCGTAGAGGCTGAGGAAAGGGTAGATGTTGACCATGAACGGGCAGCTGTGTTGGCCTAGGAATCTTGATATTTTGACCATCACGTCTCGGATTTCGGGGCGGAAGTTGCCGGCGGAGGGGCCCGCGGTGCCGGAGTCGTAGACGTCGGCGTTTTGAGGGATGGTGGCTTTGATTTTGTGGCCTAGACCGGCTTTGTTGAGAGCTCTTTGTACGTTTTTGAGGGCTGGGAATATGGTTTTCTCAAAGGCTCCTTTGTATGCTTTTAAAAATGGCTCGTTACCAACTGCTATATACCTGCATTGTTAATTAATTAGTTTATTTTCATCATCATATAGCTAAATATGATCAACATGCACGTATACGTACATATATGTAGGGGTGTAAACAAGTCGAGCCAAATCATTTTGAGAGTAGATCGCCTTAATGAACAAAAATATATATTGAGATCAAATATGTCTCATATAAAGCTTGAGCCAGGTTAATTGTGGTTCATCGACCCAGCTGCTTATTTATTAAAGAAGGTAATTATAAATTTTTTACGCATATTGATATGTATAATATTAAAAAGTAATATTTTTAACATAAACATATAAACGTTGAACAGAATTTATAAATTAGAAAATCCATAATTTAAATATCTACTAAATTTGGGTTATATGTTCTACGTATTATAAATTGGGGTTTAATTAAAACGAGCCAGCTAAACAAAACAGCCTAACGATTCGAACCTATTTTGGCTCAAGCTCAGCTGGTTTACAAACCGAGTCGGCTTGGCTCGTTTACAAATGAGCACGTTTCGAGTTAGTTTTTTTCAAACGGGCCACAAACTTTTTTAACAGCGCTACGTATATGCATGTACAAATGTATGCATATGTTGGCCTTACTTGATATTAACTCCGCCATGATCACGCAAATGATCGCTGACATTTTCTTTGATATAATCTTCGACGGCGCCAAAATCATCGCTAAATTCTTTGAGATTAAGGTTAGGGATACCAAGCATGACTTCAATACCCGTCCCGGCAAAATGACCAACGGTCCAATGGTCCGAATCGAAAAGCTTCACCTTCTTAATCTTATTGTCTTTAAGAATCTGAACGATATATTTAGGGTCCAGAGGTGTGGATGCCTGAGTACCCCAATTCACACCTAAACCATGGACACACTTGGTGGCTAAAAACACACAAAAGCATGTGATCAATAACAAGACCATGGCTCGAGCCATGGTTCGCTAGGGTGCACCAAATGATCGTTAAATTGGTTTGCACCCTTAGGAGCTATAAAAAAAACGTGGATTACAAAACACAACGGGGTTGGAGACAATGATATATTGATTGTATCTATTATTATTATTTTTTGTATATTTTATTTATTTATTTTGGTTTGGGTGGGTGGGGGGGGGGGGGGGTGTTTTGGGGTTGGTTAGAGAGACAGAGATTATTATGGTGAGATTTTCTTTGGGTATTTCCTTTGGGGTGGAATGAGAGGTTTGGTTTCACACTCTCTTTGTCAGATAGATTTCCATCAATAGCTTCTTCTAAATTTAGTATGTCTACATTACCTTCAAACTGATTACCCTTCAAATGTGGTTAAAATTCCCTTAATTATGCGTTGAGCCCGACAACCTGTTAAGTTTATAACTTAATTGTGGTCCCTTTATATCACCCCTCAAACCCGTTTACAATTTTATATGACTTATTTTCAACTTCTTTGACTCAATTAGATAATCGGATAAATTAATACTTACATATTTGGCATGAACATATGTGAATAGCAAAAATAATATCAAATCTAGTAGTAGAAAGCTTTCAGGAATGTTTTAAGAATAGACGAGTCCAAAAGGTTTCAACAACGTTAAAAGGCTACATTAAGTTAGCATACAACATTAAAATCAAATGTAACTGAAGATCAAGGAATTGATGCTACAAAATATAGTTTTTAAAGGGCTTAAAATATTGATTTAAAAGGCTTATAGCCTAGCGATATCAAAATGTGTAGGAAGGTTGTTTATTATCAGGTGGTTGAGGGTTCACCAGTGTTCACAAGAACATCAATAAAACTAGCTAGAAAACACAAATGTATTTCCATATGATTATCAAATTATATTAGAAAACAATAAACTTGTAACTAAACATCTCAAACATCAAAAAACCAAAGGTGAAGCACTGATAAACAACCACAATATAATACATAATTCATCAACAACGTTCTCATTACTATGGTAACAATTGTCATATTAAAAAAAAACCTCACATCTCACAAGCAATGACAAAAAAAAAAACCCGAAGCCAAACGTACTAGGTTACAACACAAGTAAAATAAATCAAAGCTATACGTTGAAATCTACAAAACAGAACGATCACAAATCTTTCAAAAAGAATTATATACAAACAGGGCTTCATGGTATGTTACTTGTTTGACCATTGAAATTCTATTTCGAAATTCCTTGAGGCCCCGCTTTTGCTCTCGGGCAGCAAAGTGTACTCGCCTGCCACTGCCCCCAACATCACAACTCGGTCAATTTGTATCGTCACTTTGCCAAACGAACTCTGCACGTTTTAAAAATATTGTTAGCTTATGAGTGACTTGATTTGTATGCTTCATCTCTAACGAGTGAAATATAATAAAAGTTATGCCATAAAGGAAACAGGTTAAAACCAAAAAAAAAATTATGATTAGGGGTGTGCATGAAACTGAAACCGAAATAACCAAACCCAAAAAAATAAACAACGGTCTGGTTTTCCTGTTTTTGCACTTGATTAAAACCAAAAAAACGAACCGGGCCGAATTTATTGATCTTTATTTTTTATTTTGATTTTTTATAAGAAATTAATAAATAGCGTAACCCATATATCTAGCCCAAATGTATAATAATCAATTAATTATTAATTAACAAAAACATTTAGACCTAAATTTATTATTTTGGGCCTTTTTTTTCACGGCCAAAAAATTTCAAGTCTAAATAGCAAGAAAAAAACGAAAACTGGAAACCAGAATAACCAAAACCGGGTGTTTTCAAAACCAAAATTTGTTAGGGTTTAGACCAAAATCAACCCAAACCGGCCAATGCACACCCCTAATTATGATTGTAATATGAAATATTATGCAATCATATGACAATTTTTATTGATCTCGGTTTTTTCAAACTAGCTTATGTTGAAACTCTTACCTTCCCCATCTTGCTTTTATTTTTGCACGAGATATGTAACTTCTGGCCTTTGGGAGGACTTTCAAAGGACCAAACAAAGCTCTCATCCCACTCGGGATTAGGGCCCGTTGAGACAACCTGAAAAACAAATATGCGATACTAGTGTCAGTTAAAAAGTTGGTGATACAGGGTTAAGTATTTGGTTTTGGAATGTATTGAAAACAGGGATTCTAATGTTTCCTTGTAAAATCTATAAGTTTTAAGGTATTCAGTGATGCAATTCATACCTTGGTTTGCCTTGATGGAGTGTTGCCGAGTGTAAGTTTACAGTAAGCACTCGGGTTTCCAACCGACTGTTTCATATTATTTCCACGTTTAATTATTACAGTTAATGTCCCAGGTAAACACTGCAACAAAAGCTCAGCTTTTTCTTGAAACCGAGGTGGGCCCGATTGGATCAAGTACTGCAACAAGGGTATTGCATCTGCAGCAGCATTTGATTGGGATCTGGACACGTCTGCAGGGCATGCAGACCAAGCTTGCCTCAGAAGAAATAATGCATCCAATGCAGCTTCTTGTGTTGCTTCTGATCCAGTTTTGAGTGATGTCAGCAAGTGTGGAATGCTTAAGGTTGCGGGTTCTGTGGCTCTTAACCGTGGGAAGTTTCCAAAAAGTGCATTTAGGGCTTTTAAATACTCCTCGTTCACAGTTCCTGTTGCCCATAAATCCTTTTCGATAGCAGCTGCGCCACCATTTGGTAATAAGAGATTAAATTATTTCACAGGATATTACATGCTTTACAAAATTTTGTAACATGGTACTCAAGCTATACATAGTTTACATGGTTCATATTACAGTTATTACTTTTGCATGATGATCAATATTTATATGTTTTTACATGAATTGTTAATTTTATTTTAACCACTGATACAATGCTCACCCGCTTCTAAATAATTAATACTTTTAAAGTTTAACTTCTATTATGCTGATATTTGTTTTGACAGTGCATAAACTACCGAAACAAATCTCTTGCTCTCTACTACTAGTCTACTAGATCTTTTATATTGGAATTGCTAGAGAAACGGAGTGCATGAAACCGGAAAAGGTTATCCGTAACCGACATAACCGAACCCAAGCAAAAACTGACAGTTTGGTTTTGTGTTTACGTAAAAAACAAACTTTCGGTTCGGCTTCGGTTTTGCATGAAACTAAAATCAAAAAACTGAAAATAATTTATGGTTTTTCATTTTTTACTACTAGATGGGTGCCCGCGCCATGCAGCGGGAACGCAGACTACGTAATAAGTTTATGGGTTTTTATTGTTCGGTTTGAAACCGTAAAGCCGTTCATCCTTTGATTTGACGGTTGATTTTTTTTTTTTAACTTTTCGCCAGTTGTTTTCAACTGTCAAAGGTTTTGTCTTGGTTTTCGACTACAAAAACAATTGTTACAAAAGGTTTGGCTCACGATTTAATTTAAAACTATCATAACCAGGCAAAAATACACATATATAAAATGTATTTTTTTTAACTGAAAAAACTATGGCAATATCATACTCAAACTAAAGATAAAAATATGCTCGTTTTTATGGTATAATTTTTTTAAAAAAATATTAACGTATGAAAAAGTTATTAACGTTTAAAAACCATGGGGGTATTTGGGTTAAAAGTGAAAATTAAAATAAGATTTAGGTAAAAGATTAAGGGTTATTGTTGTAATTATTCTTTAAATTAAATTAAAATTGAGGGGTGAATATTGTAACTATAATAAATAAAGGTGAGTTTTGTTTTAATGTGAGAATGACTATTTTGTCCCACTACTGTACCATATGCAACATTTACTTGTAAATCCCTTAAAAAGTAGTGTCCCCTCTTTGTTACATTATATATAGTATAGATATAGATGAGTGTAAAGTAATATATAAGAATTTCATAAATAGTGTAACCCTAATATTTTAGTCTAAATGTATAATAATCATTTAACCATTAACTAACAATAAGATTTAGAAGCAAAAGTTTTAGGCCCAAATTCATTATTTTGTGCCAATTTTTTTGGGCAAAAATTTCAAACCCAGATAATAAAACCAAAACAACCGAAACCAGATGGTTTTAAAAAAACTCAAAAATTGAATATTCTGTTTTTGGTTTAGTTTGAGATACTATATAGAAAAAAAAATCTTTGACTATTTGCAAATGTAGTACAAACTAAAACATAATTATAGAAAAAAAATTTTTGGTTTAGTTTGGATGCTCCAAGATGTTGACCAGAACCTGCAAAGCACTATGTTGACCATCAGGTCCAAACTCTGGCTTAGTCAGCAACATGAAAAGCGGTTCAACTACTTTTGCAGCAGATGGACCTTTTGCTATAGTAGCATTGTTGGTTAGTATTCTAAGCAATTCAGCAAACGCAGCACAAAGGAAATCCGGTGGTCCTTCATGTAGGATATCAAGTACACTCTCAATCACACCAGCTTTCACCATTTCCATCTTACACGAAGGTCTATCTTTTCCTAATTTAACAAGAGCTCTAGAACTTGCTTCATGAAGCATATAGTTTCTTGCCATAGAGTAACCCTACAAGAGGTATTATTGCACCGTGTGCAGCAACTAACTCTGCCAAATTTTCATCGTCCACGAGTCTTTCAAGTGCGCGTACAACTGAATGCTGAGCTGGACTTAACTCAGACACAAGCAGCGAGATCAATGGTTCCACACACCGAGCAGCAGCAATGGTGGATCTGATTCTTGTATTTCCAAAAAGTACACCACACAACTCTGCAGCATCACCTTTCAAGTCCATTGACAATTAGAAGAAAGAATCCTACAAAGAACATCAACCGCGTTCATTTCAACATCTGCAACAGCAAGAGCTCCTGACGGATTATCACTCAACAGTCTAACAATGCAGCAATAGCAGCATGTTGTTCTTTCTCCAACCCAGTATTTAAAACTTCCACCAATGGTTGAACCGCTTGTCTAGCAGAATCTGCATTTCTAATATGGTCAGCACAAAACACGTTCTCGAGTGCTTTAGCAGCACTATACCTGGCACCCCTTCCACCCATTCTTAGCACAGCTATGAGCTGACTCACAGCACCAAATGCTGACTCATGTCTCCTTATTTCAGCAGTGCTAAATAGGATACCAAGTAAATCAGTAGCAGCTCCCTCTGCAGCTTCTTGTGGGCCCAGTGAAAGATACCTTGTTAGTGCTTCTAAAGCACCGGACTCAACCATAACAATCGTATTTGAAGGGCAGTCGTTTCCGAGCTGAATTAGTAGCCCAAGTGCCAAATACGGTGCACCTGGAAGATCAGGAATGGGTTTGAGTAGATCAACAAGAGCTGGAATTGCCTTTCTAGAAGTAGCACCGACTCTAATATCATCAACTCTGTTTAACCTTTCAAGAGCAGTCTGCTCAGGGTAAGGAACCAAAGAAAACTCTTCTGATAACTCTAGAAGATCATGTATATCAGCATCAGCACATCCAAGAAGTGAAATGAGACCGACTGCGGCTCCTGAGTTGGCAACTGACAAAAGGGTTCCCCTGCTTCCGTTGCTGACTAGGCTTGCGGTAGCTTGTGCTGCGAAATACCTGTTGGATGGCTCCTCTGACCTCAATAAATTAGCAAGGGTCGGTATGGCTTTAATTGTCGCATGTGCACGTATGATGTCTCTGTCTTGAAACAAAATCGCCAGTAGTAGTGCACATATCCAGATGCTATTATCCTCGTTACCGTCAAACTGCATGAAAAACAATTATTAAACATTCATGGTACAAATAGTTGAGTATCAAACATTAGGCAATGTGGATTTGCCAAAGATGCATAGGAATAGGCCTGTCAATGAACCAAACGAACACGAACGAAGTTTTTTTGTTCGTGTTTGTTCGTTAAGACAAAAAAAACGTGTTCATTTTCGTTTACAGTATAAACGAACATTTCATAAAATGCAAACGAATATAACTGAAGACAGGTGACTGAATATAACTAAAGACAGATGAACGAACATAACTTTCCCAGCACCAATTAAAAGTAAACTTAAGCATCAGTATGATGGGTCTAAATGATAAATAAATCTACACTAAAATGTACTGGGTGATGTTTAAATTCATACAGCTAGACTAAATTGTAATGGGCCTAATAAATTAAATTAATATATAATTGAACAAACTTAAACAAATGTAAAGTAAGAAACATAAACGAACGAACTTAAATGAACGAAACATAAAAGAACGTTCACGAGCATAAATGAATGAATGAAACATGTATTCACTTCCGTTCATGCTTCATATAACTATATGAACAAAAATTTTGTTCACGTTCGTTTGTTTATTAAACAAAAAGTTAATAAACAAACTTCTCGCCAAACGCTTCACTGAACGTTTGGTTCGTTTACAGGTTAACACAGGAATGAGAGCAATGTATTCTAAAATTATGCATTATGTAAGAAAATCTGGAAGGCTTGGAATATAAACTAAAAAAACATCAAGAAATTTGATTACAATTTGAATCACACGAAATTAACAAACTTTAGTTTGTACCTGACCATACTGCGACAAACACTGAGAGATCCTCTCAGTGAGGGTTTCTACAGCTCCAGCCTCCACAATTTCAACTTTACTTTTGTCATCATAACTAGCAATAGCAGATAGTAGCCATATAGCAATATTAGTGCCATATATAACTGATGTACTGGTCTCTTTTTCACCAGCCATTGCTTCTTCAGAACCTCTGTAGATACTAACAAAACTTTTATCCTCCATATCTCCCAAATGAGAACCTTTTGGCACAGTTAGCATTGAAACAAGTGACCGAATTAGACGCGTATGCAGTTGCACTTCATGGAGATTCTCAACTACACTTTGAATATTGACTTTTGTAGCACAAACAAGAAGTGCAGTTCCACCAGTTTTCAAAGTTGGATTTGAAGAATGGATGACCCTATTTGCAATAGATGAAATGCAACCAGAACTACTTGTGATTGCGTTTCCAAGAACTACACACTGTGAATGACAAAGCCTTGACAATATTTCTATCGCCTTGTCTTGTAATTGAGGAGTCGCGTCAGCAATGCATGACACGATGGGGCTTATGCTATCTGGATATTCAGCTAGAACTGTCCATGCAGGTTTGATGTGCCCAGATGAGCCTTTTAATCTTGACAAAATAGCGAGTGCATTTAGTGCCTCTGACATGGCAGCAGATCCATAATCAGTGGATTTGATGAAAGATACAAGTGCAAGAACCGTTCCACTGCGGTTCACATAGTCCGTTAAGGCGGAATCTGTTCGACGTGAGTCAAGAAGCCGAGCAATTGCTGCTGCTGCGTGGGTCCTACCCGTTGCATTACCTTCACGTAGAATTCTAGTAGCAGGCATAAGGAACTCTTCAGGGACAACGTTTTCTGAAACTTCAGAGTCCAACAAAAGGTTTGCTAATGCACATAGAGCCTGTTCTGCAACTTGGACAACTGATGAGTTGGTAAGTGTTAACAATGGAGTTAGTGCATCTCTAGCAACAGCTGCCATGTCACGGTTCTCTCTTATGGATAAAAATACTGCAGCAAGGCATCCAGAAGTTTCTGCCAATACGTACTCAGATTCAGAATTTAAGAGCTTCATCACAGAGTAAAGAGTCTTAACAGCAATGCTGCTTTCACGCAAGTCCTTTCGAGTATTAAAGATGCCAGCAAGAGCTGCTGCTGACTTGGCACGAGTCTCTTCTTTTGGAGAGTTTAAAATCTTGATAATTGTCTCGATTGCATCATTTGAAGCACTACCTTCACGCAATAAATCAGTAAGTGGGGCCGCGGAAAGCAAGCTTTTTAAAGCATCCAGAACATAAACCTTAGATTCTGGAAGATCACTGGTTAGCAATGCATTAAGTTGACTTATAGTTGCTGTATCTGTTTTGTGAATCAAGTGGTTTAAAGTCTTTGAAGCAATCTCTTTCCCATTTGACGTTCCATTTTTTAATAGCCACAACAAAGAAGGAACAGCATCAGCACTCTCAACACATTCTCGTATGTCTTCACTGTGATTACAGAGATTCCCAAGAATTGTTGCAGAATCTTCTTTAGCTTTTGCAGATCCGGTTTCAAGAATTTGAACAAGTGGCGGTATGCCACCAGCAGCAGTGATGGCCCACTTGCTGTCATCATTCTCATTGGACAAAAGACAAAGCAATGCAACAGCACACTCCTGTTGCTGCTCTGATGAAAGCCCAAGAAGAGAAATCAACATCTGAATTCCCTCTCGACCCTGAAGAGCGTACCACAAACTACCTTCATTTTTGCAGAGGATAAGTAGAGATTTTATCAACTCATCCTGAACTTCATTAGTTGCCATTGTGATTAAACCAACCAGCAAACGTTTAGAGTCAGCATTAGCAAGTCTGCTTGAGAGTATAATGTTTCCATACAAACTTGCAAGAGCTTCTATCGTGCGTTCTTGAACCAAAAAGGGTAAATTCGGTTTAAACTGCTTGATTAAAGTCAACTCAACGTCTGTAGGATCCGATGCTTTACTAGTTTCTGCTTTGACATCATAAATCATAAGAGCAGAAGCTAAAGCCCCTAATGTATCAGCTATCTGTGCAGGTGAAGTGCACAATTCAAGACTTTGACCAAGGCTCGAGATTACATAAGATAAACCTCCAGAAATATTAGCAAGAGCACACATTGCATTTTCCTGTAAAGCTTGTGCATGCTCACCTTGCATAAATTCCTTTGAAGGAGCTATTGTAGCATTGATAAGAGACGGAATACCATTAGAACTTGCAATCTCCTTTCTTGCTTCTTTGCACTGAGCTGAAAGTGATTTTAAAGCAGCTGCTGCTTGTGCTCTTACTGGAGCTTCATTACCAGGACCCAATAGCTTTAGAAGTAGTTTTGTAGCTTCAGCATCTATTATCCTATTACAAACAGATGCATCATCCATCATCATGGATGCCAGAAGGAAACAAACATTTGCTTGAGTGCTGGATTCTTCAGCTGTAAGTAGCTTTACAAGTATATCCTCTCCGCCAGCTTGGATTGTTGCAGACCAAAACCCCTCAGTGCTGCTGCAAAGGTTTCTTAAAGCTCCAGTCAACAAATCATCAACTAAATGTCCACCTTTGAACCCTTTTTCTAACTGCTTCCACAAAACTGGCACAACCCCTTCAGTGGAAAAGATTTTGGACCCAACATGATCTTTTGCTCCACCTTGAGAAACAGCATAAATGGTCTTTGCAGCTGCAATTCTTCCTTCTACTGAAGTTGACTTCAAAAGACCGAGAAGCGGAGGAATGCAGCCACTGAGCAATACTTTGACTCGTAGCTCGTTTTCCTTGCACAATGAGCCTAAAACAGTTGCTGCTTGCATCTTGACTCCAAGTGACCCTGATCTTAAAAGAGAGACTAATACTGGAACTGCTTGAGAATGAGAACCAACAGCACTAAATGCATTTGCACGTGTATCTATCAGCTCTAGTAACTGCTTTAAGTTATACTCTTTGTCTTGTGTAGATAATGAACTTTGTCGCAACTGCTCGATGCATTGGGCAACGCTTGCTAATGTCCCATCTGGATCCTCCATATTACTGCCACCTCTGCATGCAGAAAAGAGAACACTCAACAAATATACAGCTGGCCTATCATGGCCTCAATTTTTAAAATTTAAAAAATCTTATATATAATACGCTGGAACCGTCACATTATAAATATGTGCAATTATTGGATGATGCATCAAACTGGTTGCAATGCATGTAGTCTACTCATCTATTAGCTAAAGTTTGGCAATCACATGAGAATTTTATAATCTTTCAGGAAAAATATATTCAAAACCAAACTGAATATCAGCAGGGAAAATCTTAACTGGAAAATATTCAGTCATTTACTTTTGCAAGGCCAATGTCTCACTTGTTAACCGTTACATATCAGAAAGTATACACCGGTACGTTAACTAAAACTAAAGTAAACATTACAAACTACCCATGCTTTACCACAAATAGTTTAAGAAGTGTATGCAAAAGATTACCAAACAAAAGAAGCAACAAACTTCTGAAACTATTGGTCTGTATAATTAACACTAACAAGATTGTACGGATTTTCATTACAGAAACTGTGGTCTGCAATAGAAATTTGGGACGTCATAAATTATATTATTCTCTGTTACAAAAAAGGTATTCTTTTGATTATGATTCAAACTAAATAGAGTTAATGGCCACCTAGACTTATGAATTCAAAATATTGCAACTTAACACTCATATTCTGCATTAGCTATTTTTCTATCGTTCACATACTTGCAAATTTAACAATCTAAAGGTACGCTTGACTAGATTATTCTGAACCAAAAGCATGACAATAAGGATGGAACTCCAAGTTAAGCCAGAAAAAAAAAAGATGGAAAGGATAAAATGAATATACATTATGCATATGTATAACTAGCCACTTGCAAAAGGACACTCCATTTAGGGGAAATAAACAAGATGTGGATACATTCACTAGGAGAGAGAGAGACATACATACTTGAACGAATAACTGGATACAACTAGGAACAAGTTACCTAACAAATTGCATGAAGTAATTAAACTGACCTTGAACCCATCTTTATGATTGATTGTGGAGTAGCAGGCTCTATGTCATGAGGTCTAGTATCCCCATTTCTATCCTGCATTTGGTGAAGTAACAATGAAATTGTCAAAAGTTGTAAGATATAACAAACCACTAGTAAACTTGTTTTTGCCCAGCCCCTTAACTTGAGATATTTCAAGCGATCTTAATATTTTTTTTTTTCCTTTAACACGTTAATATTTTTCATATCAGTTTCAAAGCAGTCAAGTTTCAGTCTTGATATTCAATTGGTTAACATTATCTAGGTGCTAACGTTATAGCAGCAGAAAGAACAATAGGATACCATACATTAGGAACTAATAATATATATTCTCTAACGAACTGCCTTGTTAAAAAAAAATAAAAGTAAGACTATAGAGAATTATGCAGTTATACCATATCAGAAAGAAAGTACAACTTAATGTTAATATAGCATTCATAAGAATACAGTCTTCCACTAAAATCACAAGAGGCATAGATAGGTCAGCACAAAATAAGAGTGACTGAAGCTTTAACCATTTATCTCAACTAATTCCGAACCCTAATTATGTTGACAGCAACCAGAAGTTCAAACATCCACAGTAGGTACTTGACGCTTGCATTATTACTATAAAGTGATCTAGTAAACAGTTGAATAAGTGGAGTAAGTACCTGATCACTAGTGGCAAGACTACTGCCATTGCTGCTTGAAGAATACGCCCGACCTACAGCCGCCGCCATCTGGCTATAACGATAATAATAATCCGACTCTTACTTCAAACCGGATCCACATCCAATCATGTATCACAATCTGAATACCTGTGCCTGTAGAAATCAAATCACCAAAAAATAACTCATTAATTCCATTACAAAGTAACCTAATTTGATCCATAAAACATCAGATCAAGCAGAACTGGAATACCTGATTACACCTAGCTTAATTATCGAATTGAATCAATAGGAGCTAACAAATAATAATAATAATAATAATAATAATAATGTAGAGAAATGCAAGGATAAGATCGTGTAGAATGAATAAGAAGCAAACTGAATAAATGAAATGAATGCAGAGAATGAATATATGTCGGTGAGTAATGACAATGAATGATATTGATTGTAACTAACTAACCTGCAATGTGAGGAGATCAGATTAGATCTGGTGTTTTTTTGCTCAACGGATTTGATGGATCGTAGCAGGTAAGTGACGATGAGATGAGAGAGAAAGACATATTCTTGAAAACAAGGACACCCTTTTTGATATTTATTTTAAAGTAAACTCTCATTTTCGTCAAGTTTTGATAATTTTTATGAATATCGTCTAAAAACATTTTTTTTTGCATATGGACCGTTAAGGTTTCACTACTTTTATCAGTTATATCAAAATCATTAACTCTTTCCATTTATTAAGGTTAAATGAGGTTTAATTACTAAAATACCCTTAATATCAAAATAGAAACAAAAATAATTACTAATTTTCAATCCTTATATTATTTGTATCATCTTCAACATATTATATTTCATAGAAACATCCAAACGATTTACAATGAAGTGGCAGGTAAGCGGGCAACAAGCTGCGTCGCAACCCCCTTTTGGATAGCAAACCCAATCCGACTAAAAACAAAGTTTTGATTCTTATAGGCTGATACGTTACTATACACAACTTTCTGAACCCTATTCAAAAGGTCCACGGCATCCGGAGCTAAGAAACCAAAAGTGTCAAAGGCGAAGGGGATAAACACGTGTTGATTCTCCAAACAAGTTCTCTCGTGTTTAGCAACCTTGCCCGATGCCGCCTTCAATGCTGTCTGGCCTGCTACAAATCCAGTGTCCCTAATCCCATATTGAAAGTTTGAAACCCTACAACTCACCTGAACCACCATTGGCCACCACATCTGGCATAGCACCGGCTCCGACCACCAAAATTGCCGCACACCTCCACCTTCACATAACGTGATCATTGGATCCAGAAAACTCCATCCTACACACACTAAACGGCTCAATCGCCGGCCAAAAGAACCCTCAATATTGGCTCAAATCCGGTGAAACACACTTCTTCGGTATACAAGAACAACGCAAAAAAACGATGGAGAAGGTTTTGAGGTTCTGATGGCAAATCAAAATCTCAGATATAGGTACTGTCTAGCGGCGGTGGTTGATTTTAAAGAGGGGGGATGAGAGTTGATGGTGGTTGATTTTCATATTGTAGTGGGGGTCTTAATACTAATTTTATAACATTTTTAACAAATTTATTTTGTGTTTTTCAAACTTGTTATTTTAATCCTTTTCACTAAACTATATAAAATATTTAGATAATTTACTAAAACACACACCTAGCATTCTGGATGCATCGCTGTAAACCAACTCTTGAAACACGTGTATCCACTCGAGAACAATAACTATGTTCTTTTTAGAAACATAACTAAAACAACAAGGTTCTTATATAAGTAACTGATTGATGCAATTATCTTTCATTAATGTAAACGCATTGTCTTTTATACATGATAGTATTAAATTTTATTGTATCTTAGTAATATTCATTTAATTAAGATTTAACACCTGGAATGCTTATGTATACCTTGTGGCGTGGATTCTTTTATCAAGTCTAGCTTAAATGTTACATTTTACAAGATACATCATATACTAGCACTTATGTTATATGTTGTTATTATCTTTGTATTATTGTTCTTGATGATGGGGGTAGCCCAAGGAAATAATAAAATGGCTGAAACACATTAACGCTGAAAGGATTAAAAGGTTAAAGGCTTCATTTCCCGCCCAAACTTATGTAAACAAGTACCCACGTGCTACAGTACAATGTCAACTCAAGACTCACTCACTGTTCCCTCTGAGCATGGGACATGCTCAGATAAAGTATTATTATTTTAATCACGGACCAACGGTCCAAAGCTTCTCGCCCATAACAGTCAACCCTCTAAGCGAACTGGAGGTCAATTAGTTTGTACACTGGATAAAGAGCTTGATCTCTCCTGCTATTAAAGGAAGACTTAAGCCATAAGCAAAGGATCATCAGACCTGGAGTTAATACATACTCCCTGATATTCTCTTCTTCCTTGAGAAATAAGCTCTTAGCTTATTTCTTTCTTACTTCAATAGCTTCATAGCTTCACCAAGAACATCATTCAAGAACCGATTCCAAATATCACGGTTCTTAATCCTTGGTGAGCTATAACAATCAACAACAAACTAGTGAACCTCCTTCTACGTTTCGCAAACGTAGAGGGACACCACGACCTGCGTTAGGTTAACCTGAACCCTTGAAGCTTGTTATCCTAACCAGTCCATTCACTATCATTGGTCTTATCTTTGTTGTAGCAACAAGTTGGCGCCCACCGTGGGGCTACACCGCTTACTTTATCATAAAGACCAGTAGTGTAGCTCCATTCTCATCAGAATCTTCATGACAGAAGGTGAATCTCCCGATGAAGTCGACCAAGTGTCGAGAACACCGACACCAAGTGCCGGCCGAGAAACTCCGGCCGCACCATATCTTTTTCCACCTTGGGAGGAACTCCGTCGGAACCTTTGTTCCTCGAGTTTTCACCTTTCCGAACTCCAACCCCTTCACGATCCAGAGTTCCCTCTCCTCATGCAGGAGTCACAAACACTCCGGAGCGTGTTGACTTGACAATGGAAGGAGTGTCACGGCATTTCTTGCAACTAAGACACCTCCTTAATCAACACGTAAGCCAAGAAAGAGAAAAGGGGGTAAGAATAAGGCTGGAGTATGACGAATCAGAGCCCTCATTATCGCTTGGATGACCACCTTCCCCTCTGACCAGCTCACGACCGGCTGCTTCTCTTTTTGAAGCTGGTCCAAGTGTAACCTGCCAACCCTTTAACCCATCTCTTTATACCTATGCAAGGCCAAGCCCAACGGCTTTCCCTTTGTACACTTCACAACCCCTTGGGCACGAGACCACTCTTGACCAAATATGGCAGTCACCAGCTTCAAGTGTTCCCCCTCCTACAGCCGCCACGTGGGAACAGGCCATGTCGGTCCTACCCTTAGCCCGGAATGCAACGATGAGCACTCACATGGGAACAAGCCAAGCAGCAGCAACCCCTGAAAGCCTTCAAGGCTTCAACCTCATGCCTCAAATGATGGCTCAAATGATGGCACACTTCCCTTGGATCCAGCTCATCAACCAAGCCCTGGACACTCACCAAGGTACAACGAGTCATAATACAAGGGTAGATGAAGACCTTGCAAAACCTTACAAGCCCGGCAACATTTCTTGCTTCTCTCAACAAATTGCCGATTATGACTCCCAAACAAAAATCAAAATGCCACCCCATATAAAAACATATGATGGGACCGAGGATCCCGAAGACCACCTCCAGGTATTTACCGGTGCTGCCAGAATTGAAAAGTGGTCTCATGCTGAATGTTGTTTAATGTTCATGCATACACTTGTCGGATCAGCCAGGATATGGTTCAATGACCTTCCTGCTCAAAGCGTTTGAAGCTTCGATGATCTGAGCAAAGGATTTTTGGCCCACTTTTCACAACAAATGAGGTATGTCAAGGATGCCACGGTCATTTTCCAGATAAAGCAGAAAGATGATGAAAGCCTTCGAGACTTCATCGAGAAGTACAAAAAGAAGGGTTACAATATGTGGGGGCTGACGAAAAATGAGGGTGGCAGGCTTCATGAACGCCATAACCTCCAAGTACCTCACAAGGGACTTCAACAAGTGCCTACCTAAAACCCTTGAAGAAGCTCTCGAACGAGCGGAAGGTCATATCCGAGGCGAGGAGGCCGTTGATTTCAAAGAACAAAGGAAGAGAGCTCCTAGTTGGCGAGGCAACAGCCCCAGCCGAAAGAAAGGGAACTACAACCCCTATGACAAATACCCCAGGAGCTCAAACCAACGAAGGCCTGAAGGCCGGAATCCTCCAAGCAGGGAAAAGACTGTGAACTTCACAGCCTTAACCAAAACACCTCAGGAGATCCTTGCCACTGAAGAGGTGAAACACAACTTCCGACCTTCTCGACCCTTGCCCAAGAGCAAGAAAAACGAAAGCTCCACCAAGTTCTGTGAAGTCCGGAGAATTGGCTCATTTGGTGAAAGGTCACCACACCAACAATTGCTTTCAACTCAAGAGAAGAATTGAGGAAGCCGTTAAGTCCGGAGAATTGGCTCATTTGGTGAAAGGGGTCAAGGACAACGATTTAGCTTTTAAACCCGGTTTAATAAATTTGGTTTCATAATTATTAATCACATTAATAATAGAATACGCAACGGAATACAAAAAGAGTAATCATCACTTTTAGGAACCGTACAGGATCCGGTTACAAACAATACGAGCATGAAACGAAACGAAACGAAACAACCAAAGTAAATAAATAATAATCACGACATTATTTTAAGTTTACCTCGGTTAATAAATAACCAGTTGAGACACCAAGGGCTACCGAACAATGCTAGGTGACTAAACGAGACAATGACCGACGATAGCGGTGCACGGCGACAACCGGCAGCGGCGGCAGCGGCGGCAGTGGCGGTGGCTGTTTTGTTGGTGCGGGACAGGAGCGGCAGTAGCTGTGAAGCGGCGGAAGCAGATGCACAACAGCGGCAGAGAGCAGGCAGTAGTGGCGGCGGCCTGTGACAGGCGGCCGGCGGCTGGTTCGGGAAGCAAGAGAAGAGAGAATACTTGTTGGTGGCTAGGGTTATCACTTGTGTTATGATAATATTATTAGGTTAACTAATTATAATAACTAGTTAAGCTAATATGGGCCACCAAGCTCATCTCATACAATCAAGCCCAATCCACATATTATTATCTCGTTAATATGTCAAAACCCGGTAAACATGCTTAAGCGGGTTTCACGTTCGTTACCCAAGGTGTAACTCTCACGGGTCATAAACCGGTCGTTCGCGTTGACTTAATCGAGCCGGTCCATAATTCCAACAGTCTCCCGCTAGGAAGGTCTTTGGTTAAGTTGATCAACTCTGACAGCCAGCGGTGCTCTAGCTACACATAGCTGCCCCCAACAGCTTATGACATTTTAAATTCATTAACCACAAGATCTTGAAATACACTATTGCAAGATAATGAACTTTTAGTTATCGTTGTCATCTATCCTTTCTGTATAAGACACCAATTGAACAATGAGAAATAGATCAGATTCAATCTCATATGGCGTTCAATCATTATTGTTCTCGATCTAGAATCAAAGTGGTCCAATCAAACACACAGTAAGTTTGGGTGAGGCCTCACACTTCACCAGTTTGAATCAACGAGGGTGCCAAGATATCTAACTGTCACATATCATGTAAGAGTACAGAATTCCATCTTGATTACATACAATTCCCACTAAACTTCAAAATATTCCTAACCAATGCCTTTATAGTCGCAGTTACGTGACAGCGGTTGACACTGATTAAAGAATAGCCTTTAGTAAATGAAAGTTCTAATATGTATCTCAGGTCTAAGGATACTAAATGAGTATACCAATATCAAATACATCTTATGACTAAGATCCATTAAGATGATTTGATGCGAGTTACATCCAACGTCATTCATAATGAGGTATGTGAGTTTGGAAGTTAACTCCTTGAGTCCAAAGTCAGATAGTCATAGTTCAGAATCGTTCCCACAAGTCTGGCCGACTACGGATAATTTAAAATACAATATTCATGGATTAAACGTATTAAAATGAACACAATTATAATATTCAATGTTTGCATTTAACCATTAAATCAAAATTGAACTCAAAAGTACACTTGTTTAAATGTTCATACATCTAAATACTAAATCAAAACAAATGACTAGCTAATCTAAGACCGATAGCAATCCTGTGTTGGTCATGCTTGTCCTGAGTCATCGGCTTAGTAAACGGGTCTGCTAGGTTTTGATATGTGTCTACTTTGCTTATTATGATGTCACCTTGTTCCAGTATTTCCCGTATAATGTGGAACTTCCTTAGGATGTGCTTGGCTCTATGATGAGATTTGGGCTCTTTGGCCTGAGTAATAGCACCTGTGTTATCAAAGAACACCTCGATTGGTTTACGAATACTCGGAACCACATCGAGGTCAGTGATGAACTTCTTCATCCGAGCAGCTTCCTTAGCAGCATCTGATGCAACTTTGTATTCAGACTCAGTGGTGGAATCTGCCACCACACTCTACTTGGAGCTTTTCCAGTACATAGCTCCCCCATTGAGGGTGAATACAAATCCCAATTGTGAGTGAGAATTATCCACATACAGGATGAGGAATGATTGTAACACCCCGGCTTTAAGCGGAATACGCCCGGGTGTAACATACAGATCACTCATAGCTCGTAACACTATTTAAAGCGGCAATAATTATATCATTTCATTTCGTAACGTAACAAGTACACAATTATTCATAATTAAAAATATAAAGAAACACTTCAACAAAACAATAAATAAGTTCTTTATTCAAATATCCTAAGTATACTAATGATCTTCATCCTTAGCATGCCATCGATTCAACCTGTAGCACGTTGAAAATAATATATTTGTCAACAATTAAGTTGGTGAGTTTTCATAAGTTTTTGAGTATACATATATATAAAAACCACTATTCAACATTCGTAATGCAATAAATATCCAAGCGTAAAGTAAATGAAATCAATAAATGTCGTCCTCCCGTTCCTTTAGCCGAGGCCATAGTAATAGGAGAAATGAGAACCACCTTACGAACAACCGAAGTCGTAACGTTAGACGGCGTAGGTACGTCCCGTCGGACCCTCCCACTATGTGTATGCGTTTGCGTAACTTCCACCATAAGAATAGTAAACACGTTGCAAGCAAGTTCACGTATAATCATAAACAATATGCAAGCATAATATTAACATGTACGCAAATTGTGAATCGGTTTGTAAATAAGCACATAACTAACGAGGTAAAAACTTGTGACATACTACACCCCAAAAATATTAAAAGCGTTAAAATGGGGTTATGAAAAACTCACTTGAAATAGGGAAATACGGTAACGAGGAGATGATAACAATTAACGCAACTAGATGTTTCCGCGAGAATTCCCGGTAATTTGTCCTAATATGATGAAGGATTGAAGGAGAACAAGAACTAGGGTTTCGGCTTGTATTTTGATTTCAAAAACGATACTGGAGTGCCTTAGAGGTGAAATTGATAGAGGGTTATGGTTCGAGATGCAGCAAGGATGGTGCAGGTTCGTTTAATTGCGTTAAGGACGAGTATATATAGGGTTTTAAAGGAGAAAGAGGCGCGATTCAAGTATATGTTAATATTGATTTTATTTGGACGTCATGGCTGTCAATGATCAATCTTTCCTTGATTATGATGTCGTGTTGGTTACGCAGAAATCAAATCCCGGATTTTATGGGTCAAAAGAACTCAAAACTGGAAAGGGGGGGTGTTGTCGGTGACGGGAGGGAAAAAGGGATGGGAGATGAGTTTGAATATATTTTTGCAAACAAGTCCTTACTTTTAGTTTTGGTTGACAGATCTTGTAAAAGTAAAGGTAGGGGTTAAATTGTACATATTGTATACTTTAAACGATTATAAATATATAGATACGAGTCATGCGTAAATAAAACAGTAAAGGTAAAACCGAAAAAAAAACATAATTAATAATTCAACGTTTTTTATTAAATAGAAAGATCCGATTACAAACGGGTCATAAAACGAGTACAAATACTAAATTGAATTTGACGAATGCCAAAATGATATAGTGCTCCCACTAGCCTTTTTGTAAACACAAGGCTCATCTTCATTTTTGATAAAACCAAACTCTTTGATTTTCTCATCAAAATAAAGATTCCAGCTGCGAGATGCTTGTTTGAGTCCATAAATGTACTTATTCAGTTGCACACCCTATTAGGATATTTAGGATCAATAAAACCTTCAGGCTGAACCATATAGACATCTTCCGAAAGGTGTCCATTAAGAAAAGCGGTTTTGACATCCATTTGCCATGTATCGTAGTCATAATACGCAGTTATGGAAAGTAATATCCTTATTGACTTAGTCATAGCAACGGGCGAGAAGGTTTCATCATAGTCAACCCCTTGAGTTTATGTAAAACATTTCGCTACTAGCCGTGCTTTATTGGTCTGTACATTTCCATGCATGTCGGTTTTTTTTTAAAATCCACTTGCTCCCTACTGTCCGACCTTTGGGGGTAGCTTAATCAAGTTCCAAACTTGATTGCCTTGCATAGATTGCATCTCGGCGTTCATGGCTTCTTGCCATGTTACACCACGTAAAATACCCCTTAGAATTTAGCCACTTATGTCAATCTTATAAACTCTAGGGACTAAAATTGGAATTCTGAAAATTTTAACCCATCGTGATACGCGGCGAGATAACAATAAACCCATCGCGTAATGGGATGGACTTGCACACAAATCAAAACTAGGACGGCTTTGCGATATGCTACGGCCTAATCTACAGGACCATCGCATAACGCGATATGACAAGCCACGTGGCATTCTCACAAAAATTGCGGCGTCGCGATACGCGAAGGCCGGCTTCATACTCCATCGCGTATCGCGATGGAGTGAAATTTTCACCAATAAATAGGAGCTTACGGGATTGAACCCATTTCATCCCAAAACACCTTCATTTACACACACATAAGCCTAGGGAAGCGTGCCTGATTGCCGTGACGAGCCGACGTTCCGTTTTCTCGAAGTTCATGCAAGTATCAAAGTTCTAATCAAGTAATAGATCGTATAAGCGAGTTAGATCAAGATCCTACCCATCCACGTCTTATTAAGTGTTCGTATTAAGGTAGGATTTGTGTTTAAGTTATTTAAGTTATATCTTAGACTTCAATCAAGGCTATGGCCTTCAAACTTGAAAGTATTTTATAACATTCACAAAAGATTTTCATAAACGTCGTTTCTTGATAAAGTAATGTTAACAAAGTTACATTTTGACGGACATGTAGTAACTGTAAGGGGGATATCTGTCACACCCTCAAAATCCACTAACGGAGTTTTACCGTCAGAGGGTGTGAACTAACAGGACCGAAGTCATTAATTATATCAAACACCATTATTAAAGTCTTTTAAAAGCAAGTAAAGACATACAAGTCTTAAGTAAATGCAGAAGCGTAAACTGTAAAGTAAATTGTTGCGTCACAGTGGATAAATATGTTTTCCATCTCTTCAAACCATTGCAGCAATTTGGTGGCGTTTTCCTCACCAAGAAAGGATGGGGGTTTAGTGCTCAGGAAGTTACGGAAATCAGAATTGTTTGATGCGGCCGAAGTAGCAGATCCATTGGATTTGAGGCTTTGGATTTGAGTGATGATTGCGGGCATTGCAGCGGCAAATTCCTTTGTGATTCTAGCAGCTAGGCGGTGATCGCGTGAACCGGATGAACGTTGGTGACGACGATGGCTTCTTAAAGACGACATTCTATAGGGATCAAAAATGAGGGTTTATAAGATGAAGAATAAATTGAGGAAATCATAAGAATAGTAAAATATCTAATTATGGGGAAATAATAATGTTGACTCGAGAAGTAAGGGGATTTGTACCACAAAGATTAAAGATTATTAGATGAGGCGGGGTACATTGCGTAAATAAATGTTAAATGATGTAGTCAATAAGTTTGATGTGTGGTGACTACAGGAGGAGTTAAGTCAGTTTAAAATTTAGACTATTAAGTTTACAATAAACTAACGAAATATAAATTGTGGATGTTGGCCTCCCATGAGCTTTCCATGGCAATTTGAATGACCCAGCGAACTAAAGAATAAAAACTGAGTTGGACAAACCATGAGCGTTACATGGCAATTTGTTTGTCCCAACTAATTAACGAATTAACAATGCAATGAAGCTTGCCGGCCCAATGAGCGTTACACGGCGTTTGAACCGACCAAACTAAATAACGAACTATCGAAATAAATATGGGTAGTCGGAGTATCTTGTGAACCACCACATTTGATTACTCCAACAAAAATACGAAAACAAGTTAAGAAATGGATAGTAGGAGTGCCCATGGGTTTCATGGATTTTTCACCCAACTAACATTTAAATAACGGAACACAATAATCGGAAAACCGAGTTTAGCCACGCACCACCGTGAATTCGGTTTAAAATCAACCTAAGGTGGCGGTTATATGGCCTTTATGGGTCTCGCACGGGTCCATAGAGTTGAGTACTGTGGTCAGGTTATCACCCAGGTAAGGAATATCGTCTTACCTTTAGTTCTTGGAACCGTTTTGCCAGTGCCCAACTCACAGTTTCTCTTCCCCTTTCATTTATCATAGAAACATGCCACATAACCTAGCCTTAAGGTGTATGAGTGAAAATAACAGGTGTGAATTCTTAAGGAATTTCTCGAAAATAAAAGCAATCTACTTTTCGAAAAATTTTATTTGAATGACGAGGCATAGCCTCGGAGTTTGTGTGTGTGCGCGCGTAACGATACAATAATTAATAAAAAAAATTGTCTAGGAAAGCTGTAAACAATTTAAAATTGAACACATAAAGGTAAACAGATAGGCACGTATACGGCTCCTAAACATATGTCTAAGGCAATTTCTAACGACCTATCTTAAACCTTCGACTCTGATACCAATCTGTCACACCCCAACCTACGACGGAAATGCCGGGGCGCGAACTGATTGTTACAGCTCTCAAGGTTACAATATGCAATATTAAAAGTTTCGATATCTATTAAATAAATTCAAATAAATACAAGTATTCATACAATATCCAAACAAAACGAAAGTACATCAACAATCAAAGGTCATAAATAATATTTTCTCGTTAATTTTCTCCTAGCATAAAATCCTTAAGTGGTCTTAAACTTCACATCAAACGAATACCTGCATATGCGTTGAAAATGGAATGGTTTTGTCAACACAAGGTTGAGTGAGCAACACACCAGTTAAAAGTATAAATAAAAAATATGTATTTGCAACGAGTCATATGAGAATAACAAAATAACCAAAATTAGAAAGTATACCTGAGATGTCGAGAAGCACAAAGCTATAACGACTGGCGTATGATCATACTAGACTGAGATTATGTTGGACCTCTCCGAATGCGAAAGCATATAAAGCAAATAAGCACATAAACAAGTAAGTTATAAGTTGTTAACACATAATACAAAGTTGCAGTTTTGAGTATAAGTATACATGAGAAATAAAGTTTACGCATATGTCCCCAAAACAATATGAAAACGTGTAAAAATAGGGGAATGCGGTACTCACCTTAATAGACGAACAATAATGACAAGAGAAGTATTAAGAATGACGATTCGCGGAAATCACGCGTGAACGTTAAAGCCTAATGAGGAACAAAGAGAAACGGATACGCTAAGTACAGGATTTATTACGACAATTTGACAAACAATATTAAGTTAATATAATAATATAATATTATATATAAGGATTTATTATATAAAATAATTACTTGATTTAAGAAAACATATCTTGATAAATAATATTTTTAGTTTTACATATAAAATTAGTTTATATACACAAATCAAAATCTTAGTTTGTAAAGCTATTATATATATGTATGTATATATACTTATATACTTACATATAAGTATATACACGAATGACAACGAGAGTTAACCGAGTATTATAAAGTCGGTTTCTATTAAAATGGTTTTAATTAATTAATATTATTTATATAATTGTCAAATGTTTTAAAAAATACATTTAAACAAAAATTCAGCAAAAAGAATCGGGGTGCAGGGGGTCGAACCTGCGACCTCCGCCCCTTAACATGCGTGCTTTACCAACTGGGATATCCAGAACTTGCAAACAACTCTGGTTTTAACAATTTATAAACAAGACCAGTTTGCAACATATTATATACAAACCCTAATCAATTGATTTGATCAAATCCGATGTATTTGATCAAATCAACTATGGGGCTTTTGTTAAGCCTCATATCGCGATCTCAACTACGTATTCAATTATCTTGTTCAACGATCGGAGGTAGGTTAACAAGGTCAGAATAGATCCGGCCAAAAGAGCTTACGAATGAGCAAGTATACGTGAAAGTTAATATAATTAAATATAGGGCTATTGTTGGCGACGACTGAGGGAAGGTTGGTGCAAATTTATTTGCGTTTATGAGATCGTTTATATCGAAAACGAGATTAGGGTTTCATGCGTGAATAATAAGCTACGGCCCAAGTTCTGGATCCTTCTAAACGTAATTGAATGAGGGGTTAGGGCCGGCTAGATGCGATTTAGGATTTAGGAACACCTAATTAAACTTTGGCTGATGGATTTGGGCTCAAGAACAAGTTAGGATCTATAATTAATCAATTTGGGTTCGGGTTGGGTTTTGATCCAAGTATAGACGGGTTAGATGAATAAAATGGATAATAATATAACATACATTTACTTAATAAATAACAATTAACTAATAGACGTGCACTTAACTTTATTGATTAAAATAATCCGAATATTAAAACGGGTCGGGTTCTAGTTCGTAAATCAAAAACGAGGAATACCGGGTTATTACAAGTAATGTGTTAGCCAAAATTACACCCACTCGACCTACAGTCGATTTTAGAGTTGGGTGGGGTTTGTCAAACCCAGTAGTACTACTCAACACTGACTCACTATTAACCAATATTAATCAGTTCGATTGTTCAGAAGGACTTAGTTGGTTTGTTGCCACTTAGCCTTACCAGTGATATATAAAGAATAAATAAAATCTAAAGCGTTGGAGTATGTTATCTCCCCCTAATAAAAACGTTAAAGAGTAAAAGGGGTCGTGAAACTCACTGTTTGCGAAGTTATCAAAGTCCGGGAAAATCTTGCGTCAAAGAAATCCTCACTAGTGCTCTAAAACAAAAATGAGATTTCTAAGTGATTTGAACAACGACTGAGTCTCTAGACTCAACACATAAAAGTTATGCATGGGATGTGTTCGTTTTACGTTTGTGAAACAACTGCGACTCGACAACACATTGGTGATAAGTTATGGGGTGTGATTAAGTATGGTATTAAATGTTACTATGATACATTTTCAGTAAAACATCTACCACAAGGGCAAATAGGTCAAACACAATTCAAACATCAATCAACCAATCACTTTTCACATGCCAGTCAAGAATTTAGCAGCTAAGTTACCGAGACATAATTTAACACGTCAAGATTACTCTATTTCACTATTCATAACATGTAGATAAAATCACCAAAATTTACCACAGAAGCACACATGAGTTAGGTTTCTAAAAATATTTTATTATATTTTTAGAACATACGATTTTATCACAAGAATCAAAACAACACAGTAGGTACACACCAGTCATTATCATGCGCAACAAAAAGTTCTTGACTAGTCCTGTTACATGGTTAATCCAATATATACAAGGTCAATTAAGTTAGATTCCACACTCAATTTGTTAACTTCCAGAAGTGGAATCGACTCAATTGGTCTTGTCGTTCTTAAAATATGCTATTATCAGCCTATAACAAGGATTCCCGAATCAGAACTACACAACTAATTTGTAAATTAATAAAAACTGACTTCCACGCGTCCAAAAATTACAAACTTGGATTCTTTAGAAACTAGACTCGACCTAATACATCATAGAATCGATAATCACTTCAAAACATATTATTAACATCAAGTTACAGCCGTTTTAACATGCATCTATGATTCTGCCCGGCATCAGTTTTCACCAAACTTCAACAAACTACTAGCCTATGAACAATTAACCATGCATACAACCCTGTAGACTCATAATCCATCAACCATGCATCTCAATTAAACTTTTCATGCACATTTAGGGTTTACTCAAAGATTCAATTTCAAAGACTCATGTGATTAACAATCAATAACAATACAACTAGTCATCAATTCACTAGTGTTCATCAACAAACACAACAATAAACCCTAACTCATCAATAATCAGTAACTTTAACATTTAGGGTTTATGATTAATATACTTAATGATGCAAATATCGATAGAATAGATTAGATAGGGTGTTTAATTTACCTAGCTAGCACCTTGGATCTTCAAACAACTTGTAAATATCTTGTGTGTGTGTGTGTTCGGTCGATAAAGAGAGACGGGGGGCTGCCATCACAAGGGAGGGGAGGAAGGGATTAGGGTTTGGGTAATAATTTGTTTAAATAATTAATCAAGTTACACTTTACCCCCATAACCTTCTAGTTCACTTAGTTCTAGCACAAGTATTCCATGATATCCATAATATAATGTTATACATGCAAAAATGAAGTCACATATAAACATAACACGTATTAGTACCAAGTACTTGTTTATATTAATTATTGTTTGTTCACCAACGGTTTTAGTCGACTCGTGTGTGGTTCGGTGAAACTCCGAAAGACTACTCGTGTAGTGATTGTGACGTATCATTTAAACTCTAATTAAATGCAATGAGGAATGCGTTAATTGGAATGACATAGTCTGCGTGATCTTGAGTTTGAATTAACGGAGTTCGGGTTAACGGAGTCAACTTGAAATTGACGAGTGTCACAATATCACTAGTAGTGAGTTTCTTGCCTAAGGAAAAGTAATTCGTATAAATCCCAATCAACTGCGGGATCTATTTACTTACCTGAGAAACTCACAAACGTGTTAGAACCTATTAAGCCAAAGCATGCTATATCCAACGTCACATTAAAACAAATGTTTTCATTCAAAGACAAAGTTAAAAACTTTATCAAGGTTAATCTTAAGGGCAATAGCTTAATCAAGAAACACAATCAAATATTTATAAGAACCTATTTATGTATATGTTAATATCATTCTCAATCAAGAAAGGTTTCAAACGCACCGACGGTACAGGTGAATACATTAAACCTTTTCAGTAAAAGGCAGATGTATACTCTTAAAAGATAGACGGGTTTCTTATCTTATAAGGGTCATTCAAAAGTTCATGCAAAAGTTTTAAAATGTTATAATACAAAATTGACAATAAAAGCAACTCAGACCGATTACACATGTGTCTGGATCCAAACATAACTGAACAAACAACATGCTAAAAATCAGTCATAAGCAGTTCTTAAATGGGCAACAGCTCCCAGAGAACTCTTGAATTGTGTGTGTATGACAGTGGTACAAAATCCCGGAATTAATGGATATTTCTGCTGAGCTTGTACAGAAAACTATATTTGTATTGTAACTATGCTTTCAATATTTTTAGAGTCATACGTGTTCACCGGCACATAGCTGACGTATTTTTCCCATCCATTGCAAGTAACTAAGTATTAATATGTTATAAAAAGGATTGGAGTCATCATGGAAATAGAGGCTCACATTACAAGATGGCTCAGTTTTTGATAAAGAAATCCTTGTAATATTAACAATGGTTTTGTAAACGAATACTTGGGTATTTAATTCCCAAGTAAATTTTCAATGTAAATTAATATTTTAATCAATCTAAAAGTCTTCAGCTAAAATAAACCCAAAAACTCTGATATATTTACAAAACATGTAACAACTATTGGTCACACTCCTAGGCCCTAAGTTAGGGTGTGACATGCCATTTCTCGGATTCCAGATCTAAGACAACAGATTTGTAGTTAGTAGGTTCGTCATTTGACTCGGCTACTAATAGGACTTCGGGACCATATAGATGCCATAGGTATTTAGAATTTGGTATGCGAGTCCTACTACTTCTGTGAACGATCATGTTTATGTCTGATGTATCAGCAACAACATCTTGTTGATCAGACGCTCCAACTTCCTCAGCGGTTGTTTGTGGTTCTTGAATTTCTTCAAGATCGACAATATTATTTCCAGTTCCTCGACCGAGAATTTCTTTCTCGAGGAAGTGGCCCTTGCTTTTGATAGAAATCAAATTTGTATCAGGGTGGAAGAAATAATATCCACTTTGGTTATAGTACCCGGCGAAAACAACTTTTACGCCGCGGGGATTGAGTTTGTCATCAGAATCACTGGTGACATATACATCGCATCCCCATACTCTAAGAAAACACAAATTGGGCTTACGCCCATGCCATATCTCATATGGGGTTTTGTTTACCGTTTTAGTTGGAGCCATGTTAACAATGCGGGCGGTGGTCATAAGGGCAAAACTCCAAAAGGAGTGAGGCAAGATAGTTCTACATACCATTGATCGGACCGTGTTTAGCAAGGTTTGATTTCTCCTCTCGCTCACGCCATTATGTTGGGGTGTACTGGGTGGAGTGAGCTGTGAAACAATTCCACGCTCCTTCAGATTGTTGATGAACTCTGACTTGAGATACTCTCCACCTCGATCTGATCAAAGTATTTTAATAGTTTTTCCGAGTTGGTTTTCCACATCGTTTTGAAACTCTTTGAACATTTCAAAAGTTTCATGAGTGTGTTTCATAAGATATACATAAGCATATCGACTATAATCGTCAATAAAAGAAACGAAGTATCTTTCATGATTTCTAGACATAGTTCTAAAAGGGCCGCATACATCAGTATGTATAAGTCTTAAAAGATCCCCTGCTCGTTCACTTTTATAAGTGAATGAGTCATTGGCGAGTTTGCTAGCTAAACAAGACTCATAGTCGTCAAAAGAGTTTGGTCCTGTGGATTCAAGAATCCCTATGAATTGGAGTCTTTTAACTCGTGCCTTCTTATGTGACTAAGTCGGCAATGCCATAGAAACATATCATTGATGACAGATCTAATACGTTTAGAAATATTAAATACATTATTGTTAATTTGAATATCAATCTCATAAATACCATTTATAGAATGGTAAATGGTTGTGAGTAGAGGAGAGAGAAAATTTAAAGAGATGAATAAATTTTGAGTAAATTTGGAGGAACACTATTAATCATGTATTTATTTTTTAATATATTTGAAAGTGCTTGTGAGTGGAGGAGAGATAAAAGAAAATGATAAAGATGTAAAATATTATTATTTAATGGGAAAATTCCCAAATAAGCGTTTATGAAAACGTTTTTCGGGTTTTAGGTGCCATTTGCAAGAAATTCTCAAAACATGTATTATAATCTAGTCGTGACGACTAGTTTGTATAAACAATTAAAACTGGACACGTGTCTATAAACTAACTATAACGAGCAGATTTACTAACCATCTACTCGTCACAACTAAATAAGTTTTATGCATCGTAATCAATGCCCACGAGTAATTCATAAGTTCTTTAGTCGCGATGAGTAGATTGTAAGGTTAAACTAGTCGCGACGAGTTAACTACTAATAAACTACTTGTGTGGGGAATGTAAACCACGTAAACTAGTCGTCGCGACTAAATGACTTATGAATTACTCATGTGCGTTGTTTACGAGGCATGAAACTTATTTAGCCGTGACGAGCAAACGGTTAGTGAACCTGCTCGTTACGGTTAGTTTAAGGGCACATAACAAGTTTTAACTGATTCTACAAACAACTCACGTGTAATCATAAACTACTCGTCACGTCTAATTTATAATACATATTTTAAGAATTTCCTGTAAATGACACCTAAACTTTGAAAGAAACACTTATTTTGAGAATTTACTCTACACTAATTATTATATAAATAGAGTAGTTGTAAATGATGACACTACCATAACCATTAGCTTTGCCCCGGGTAAGTAAGATTTGATTTGATTTGATTTGATTTCATTTCATTTCATTTCATTTCCACCCCTTATTGGGGCGAAACCCTAATCAAAAGGTTTGGCCACACCATACCATACCTCCTTCTAGAATCTGCATTTTTTCTTAACTGTTTGCACACCGTACCTACCTTTTAATAATAATAATAATAATAATAATAATCCTGATGCTTGTTTTTGGTGAACCTAGGGTTTCATGATATCACACATACGTCCAATCGCCTACTGAAGGAAGAATTCGTGAGTATTCATTCTACTATGCGTTTCATGTTTTATGTATGTATGTATGTATGCTGATTTCATTGAGGAATTTTGTATTTGTCGGTTCATAATTCATCTTTTTTGATTTAGTGTTTCATACTGGTAGCATCTTCATCTGCCTCTGTATTATTATTATGTGAGATTTACCTGATAAAATTAGGGTTAATTTTGATCAAAGTAACACTTGTGCTTTTGCTCATAGGGTGCAAACGCCCGACCCTGGCTAGTTTAACTTACACAGCGCTAGAGCTCAACTTGTTTAGTATTTACAATCATTTCTTACACACATATGTATACATACACAAGTTCGTCTCATCTATATACCGCCATTGTTACTCACCTTCAAATCAAACACCACCCTAAGCCATCATTAAAGCCGCCTCCAGTTGCTGCCCTTCTCTTCTAACGGTAGCCGGTGGAAACCACCATGAAGCATATGATTGACATTTGACACTCGATTTTCTTTTTTTTTTCGGCTAGGTTTTTCCGATTTAAGGTTTGGGGTCCACAACTTGGTGGGTTTGACTATTGGAGTTTTGTGAGAGAGATACATTTGTATTTATCTGATTTCAAAGAAGAAAAATAATGATAAGAAACTATTAATCTGAATTCCATCATGGATAGAATTGTATTTTAATAAGGTAGTTTTAATGAAATGGGTAAATATGTAATGGATTTTTAAGGCTTGGGTATATATGTAATAAATGATCTTAGCTAGGGGATAAATGTAAATGCCTCTTAATTTTTATATATTTATTATTATTTTGATATGTTTTTTTTTAAGTTATAATTTATATATATCATAATATATATTGTTATGTAGTTATTGTTTCATTATATTAAATGCATTAAATAATTATTATAATATATATGTAAAGATAGTCATCCTATAATTATATTTATATACACATACACACACAAACACAACATAGTGTAATTATAGCGTAGTGTAATCACAACATAGTGTATTTACACTACGATGTAATTACATAATCACACTACTTGTATATATAATTACACTACTTGATTCGCACAATTAGCATGTTTTTTTAGTTTGCACGTTAACTTTCCCCTATATATATATATAATAAACATTTTATAATTCTCGTTTAGGCTCACGAACCGACTTGTGCTCGTTAGTGAAGCTCGGGCTTCGGCTCGTTTATTAAATGAGTTTATTTTTTAGGCTCTGGCTAGTTTAAGCTCGATCGAGCTTTTTCACAAGCCAATATCGAGTAGCTCGCGACCGGCTTGAGATTGCACCCCTAATTGCCAATCCTATAGTTTATGTAGTTGGTAAGTTTTTGTCATATAGATTGAATTATGCCTACCTGTAATGTAGCCTGTTTATGATCTCAAAGTTGCTTTTTATAATGGAAATGAACTATTCGGTACTGCACTGTAATCAAAGAATGTTGTTCTGCCATGATATATGATATATGAGTAACATGGTAAGTTTGATGCATTATATTGTTGATTAGGCGGGACCATATGAATTAATTGTTAACTGCTGAATGATATTTGACCAGGTTGGAGAAAAGTCAGAGATGTCTTCAACGAGTGCGGTCCTTGAAAACCGCCCCCTTGATCAGTGGAAAGTAACTGAGCTAAAAGATGAACTTAAGAAAAGGAATCTAATTACTAAAGGACTGAAGGATGAACTTGTTAAAAGGCTGGATGAAGCTATCCGTACTGAATTGGAAGACGGTAACCAAACTCATTACAATGGTGTCGGTGAGGATGTTGACCAGCCTGATTATGCAACAGCAGAGCCAGTTGTTTCAGAGAAAACCACCAGCATTGTTGATGACACAAGTGCCAAAAGCGAGAGCCTAGAAAACAATAACATGACTGTTAAGTTGGATATTAATGGGAGCTTAGAGAAAGATAACATGACAGAGAATTTGCGTGATGAAAACAGTGATAGGGTAATTGAGGTCAGCCAAGTAAAATCTGATTCTATTTCTATTGATACTGTGACAGTTACTGAAAAGATTGACCTAAAGGTTAATATAATTGCCGCTGATGATGACAAATCAGAACCTGTTGTTAAGCCTGATGATGTCAGCGTTGCTGAAAGTGTAAATATATTCAAAAAAAATGACAGCGGAGACGTGGGTTCCCCTGAAAAGCTGAATTTAGATAGAAGTTCTGGTGATGAATCAATGGAGGATCATGTATTAGAGAGTAAACAAGTTAATTCCATATCTGAGATAACAGAAGCGCCTGTGGTGAAGGATGGTGAGCTTGTTGATGTTATGGTTGACGATACACATGCTGCCAAGATTACTGAATGTAGTAAAGATGAAAGTGATCTTTCTGTGAGGCCCATAAAAAGAAAGCTTCATGGTAAACTTTATAATGAGATCTTTAATTGTAGTTTTTTTGCATGTAGTTGGTTATTTGAGTGAAAATGGTAAGTTTAAAGAAGTAACTTCTTTACTTCTTGACTTGCTTATATGAGTGAAAATGATAAGTTTATTCTCTATCTGAAATTGTTTTTGCCAATGCTACCTAAGTTTTCTCTTTTTAAAATTTTTGGTACATGTATCATCTTCAAGTAATTTCTTTTATCAAATTTCACTTTTGAATACAATGCTTCTTTTACCCATATAGGTACTTTTAGAGGTATATGTGCTACCTATGGATGGTATCATTACCATACCGATATGGTACCACCCAGTACCGAAACCAAAATTGCATAAAACCATAAAAAGCAAATTACTGGTATTGGTACGGGTATTTTGGTATTCTCTTGGTTTAGACCGCATGTGGATTTTATCTATAAACAATTAAAAATGATAATGTATGAGAAAACCAACATAAGTCCATCTTCATTAGCTAAAGAAGAAATCAAACAGTTTGTGTTATGTTTAACAGCTAATGAAGAACTCTGATTTAATTGTTTTGTCACTCATCTAAGCATTCAAATTGGAGTTATGTGTTGTGGATGAATGTTAACTATAATAGAAACAATCTGATTGCTTTTTCAGCTAATGAGGACGGACTTAGATCGGTTTTCTTGTGCATTACTTGCTCATGGTCAGTTGATTGTTTTTTGGAAAAATCCTTACTCGGTACTAAGCTGGTAGAATACCAAGATACTGGCGTACCATTACTGATTTTGACACTGTTAGGTAGTCGTTGTATGGTTTTATGCAATTTCAGTTTCGGTACCAGGTGCTACAGTACCGATATTATCCTTATCCATGCCTATCTACTTAGTACTATGGTTCTCTTAGCATTTTGTGTTATCAGTAGTTTACCAACTTTTATTTTAGTACTTCTGCTTTGTGTCACACTCTTATGTTAACTGTTGTATGTTATCTGGATACCATACTTTGTTTTGTGTCACACTCTATGCTAACTGTTATATGTTACTGAGTATGTTTCTTTCTTTCTTTCACCCACTCGAATACGAGCAAGATCAGAAGATATTCTTTTGTTGGTGGCCGTATAATTTAGTCATGTTTATTTTTGTCGTTTATAATGTTTCTGACTACTTTAACATCAACATAACATGTGTTTGTATGATGCCTGTTTGATGTTACCAGTTACCCTAAATAGCATGTGTTTTTGGTTTAGCAGCTTTAAATAGAATATAGCTCTCTTCTTCTATATCTATTTATAAATCACTCTCATGGCAGATCAAGAAGCAACAACAAACAGTGAGGTAGTAAAGCGACAATGCAAGTGGAATTCTCAACACCAAACCACTAATTCTCCCGTCTCTACTATGCCCAAGGATGCTTTCCCGGCTTCTATGAAACACCGGTTTTTAAAATCTGATTCTTCAGTTAGCCATGAGGGGCCAAAAGAACGTGTTGGTGAGCTATTCTATTTGCTTTCTGTTTATGAGACGTGGTATGATTCATCTCACACATTTTCTTGTTTGTTTGGTAGTTCCTCCATCATCAAAGGCTCCAACCACTTCTCTTAGAATTGATCGGTTTCTGCGCCCTTTTACTTTAAAGGCTGTGGAACAACTTCTTGGCAAAACGGGTACGGTGGTTAGTTTCTGGATGGATAATATCAAAACTCACTGTTATGTTATTGTAAGTTTACCTCTCTTATCTCCTACTACAAACCATATCTTTCATATGTTTTTTATGTCAAATGTTATGCTATATATGGCCTATTATTATCCTTAAATGTTAGTGGACTGTTTGTGAGAAATTTGAGAACGAAATTTAGTATTTACCAAGTTTAGGTGAATTGAAAAATGATTGGTATGTGTCTTTTTATTGAATTATTTTCTAAAAGTACTGTAAATTTAAAAATAACATGTAAAAGCAGGGCTAATTTTTGTTTTGTAGTAGTAAACCCAATCCCACCTGGGGTGGTTACAGTTTAAAATGAAATTTCTACTAATTTCAATCTAACATATAATTTAGTTTTTTTTAATAACTCATAATATGCATAATTTCATTCTCAAATTTATAGCTTTGCTAGTTCTGTAATATAGCTTTGCTGTTGGTGGGACTACACTGGGTATGATTGATTGATTGATATATAAAATGCATAATTTAATAGAAATCCAACTGTCCAAGTATACAGTTTGTGCAGCTTTTTGATATAAGTTTTATAAAAAAAATGAGTTGTATCCAAAATAAAGTATCTTTGATCATCATAATATCCAAAAATAAATTGTTCAGTCTACTTTCAAGTCGATTTAATATGATTATAAGTGGTTTTTCAACGGTTATATAATTGTTCATAGTCAACTTTCAAATATAATGGTTCACATTGGGGTATATGCATTATTGTAGGTGATAGTCTTCATGACATGACACATAATTTATAAAAATATGTGATCAGATACCTAAAATACTACTTAGCTGGTTAATCTCGCGCACATATGATTAGATATCTGAACTGTCCATCACTGTAAATTGAAATTAATTTGCTAGTTCTGTAATATTATGGAAGTTATAAATTTGATTTTCATCCACTTTCTGCTCATCTGCTGCAGTATTCATCAGTGGAAGAAGCTATAGAGACCCGAAATGCTGTGTACAACCTCCAATGGCCAAAAAACGGAGGCCATCTGCTTATAGCCGAGTTTGTAGATCCATCAGAGGTGAAGGCTCGAACAGAACCACCTCCAGCCGCCACAAAACCACCACAGCTATCACAGCTTCCTCCTCCACCCCCACTCCCGCTACCACCTCCACCTCCAGCCGCCACAAGACCACCACGACAAACACAGCTTCTTCCTCCACCCCCGCTCCCACTACCACCTCCACCACCACTTTACCATCCACCAGCATCAAGAGAACCAGCAGTAGCAGTAGCCCTTCCTCCACCCCCTCCCCTCCCTGAGAATATGAAACCGCCAGTCGTGACATTGGATGATCTGTTCCGGAAGACAAGAGCAACCCCTCGAATCTACTACCTGCCATTATCAACTGATGAAGTTGCAGCAAAACTGAAGAGGAATGAAAAGCAGTAGGGATTGATCAGAGTATGAATGAATATGTAAAGATAATGGTGACAGGTATTATCACACAGTTACATGTTTTCAGGTCTGCAGGTAGGAAGGAAGTCATGGAGCCGAGGAAGAAGAGGTCGTTTTGTGATAGTTGTCGACGACTTCCCATTTGTTTTAGACTCCAATGCCATGATTCGGTTAAGACTCGTATCTGCTTTTGTTTACTTCTTCATCTAAAACATTGATACATGCTTGTTCCTCCTCTACAATTTTCAATTGCAAATTTGACAAATCCAGATTCTTCATCTTTTGACACGTTTACACGGTAATGGTCTCTAGATTAATTTAAGTTATATGAAAACATCTCACTTACCCTCGTTAACATCGACAATCAATTGAGAAAATGAGTAACTCGGATTTGAATAGCCTTTTCTACTAGTAAATTCAAGGGTTAAAAGCGATTGCATGCTTTCAATACATATCATGATCTTTTTATTGAAGAGTGTATTATAGCTTATGCAATACATTAACATATTATAACCTTGCTCAAACGTCTTGAATGCAAATCGGTAAGTAGAAAAAGGTGTCCGTTAGTGATCATATTGATGATAGTGATACTATTTTGGCAACGTGCTTGCTTGAGTGGCCTAGTTCAGGATTAGAGAATCGACAACTATATGTGCATGAACAAGATTTTGTAAAAGTAATTATAATTTTTTTGGAAGTCGGTTTGGTTTCAAACTGTAGTTCCCCCCTTGTCTCAGCCGTTGATCTTAACTAGTTATAAAACAAAAACCTATCAAATTAAAATAGAATAATAATTTACAAGCCAATACCATTTTTAAACCAGTTAACCTTTGATATAAATTACACTTTTTACCAGTTTTCCATTTAACCCTTACCATATATGGCTATGCCCATTAAAATCCTTTTTAAGGAGAGCCTCTAACTAGGTGCACAAAAAACCTGAACCGGATCCCAACAAAAACCCGAAACCGGTTTGTTTTATATCCGGGTTTTTAATACCCGAACCTGTACCTGACCCCACCTGTAGGGTACGGATAGGGTATGCATTTTAGTACCAAAACCCGTAACCGAACCGGACCTGATTTGTACCCAGTAACACTCGAAAACCAAACCGGTTCCATACCCGGAACCGGGCTTTTCCAATACCTGAAACCGGGTTTTTCAAATACCCGATCTATATTCGAAATTGCCCGAAAAATAATTATAAAATACCCCAAAAATACCCCTAAAAAGTGCACCTCCTAAAAATTTCCAATCTATACCCGAAAAAACCCGAAAATATGGTTTTTTCAATACCCGGAAATAGGGTATTAAAATACCCGGTTTTAGAATACCCGGTTCTATACCCGACTCGAACCTGATACATAGAGTATGGTTTTTAGAGGCAATGCCCGGACCCGAACCCGTCCCGGGTATTGCTAATACCCGATTTTTCAATACCCGATCATACCCGAACTCGATTTAATACCCGAACCCGGGTTTTTCTAATACCCGATTTATACACCTCTACTCATAGTTGTTTAACTACGTAAAATAGATCGTTTTGCTATATTAGTTTGGTTTTATTTATTGTTATCATAATTGTTGTCACATTATAGAAATTTAAATATAAGTATTATATAGTAGGGAACCATTTTTTTTCTAGTTTTACATGCACCCGAATTTCTAGGGACGTCACTTGATACTCTTAAGACATGTATTTTATAACGGGTCACGGATTGAAGTTCATATATATACAAAAACCAGTTTTTATCCTTTGTATTACAGAGATTGTTTAAATTTTTCGTTTCTAATATTGTGAATGTATTTTTTTGGATTTTAGTGTATTATTGTAAGAAATTAATAATATACTTGAACCTATTTTGATTAATTTATGTTGGGTTATATTCATTTTTTATTGAAACGTTAAATGAATTATCTACTTAAGTTTTATATTTATTCGTTTAAGTTAAACTTAAAAGAAAAAAGAATAGTCTAACTAAATCCACATTGAGAGGGTTTGATTACGGGTTTGTTTTACATTTTACGTTTCTAATATTTGCATTTTTTTGTATTTTAATTTTATTTATGTAAGGAAATTAATAATATAAATAGAGTTTGATGATAAAAATGTTTTACAAATAAATGAGATGTTATAATCCGTTTAAAATCTATCTGGGTTTGACGAGACCCATGACCCGTTTATTTATTTATTTTTACTTAAAATTATTCAATAATTATAAATAATATCTTTAAAAAAACGGATATTAATTTTTAGTATATCTCTATTTTATAAGATTTTCATATCAAATATTTGGTTAGATTAATTTTTAATATATTGAGATGTTATAACCTATTTAATGGCTATCTGAGTTTGGTGAGGCCCATACTCATGAATTCGGATCAAATGCATGAGAAACCACTATTTACAAATAAACAATATGATGGAAGAGAAATAAGGAAGTTTCGTTTATATATATTACTAGTTAACGGGGGTTGTGTTTCTTTTTCGTGTATAATATTTATATTTCTTTGAATTTTAATTTTATTTATTGTAACAAAGTTAATAATTTACTTAGGGTTTAATAATGAAAGGGTTCCACAAATAAATGAGATGTTATAACTCGTTAAAAAGTTATGGATTTGAGACCCATGTCCCGTTTATTAGTTTTTTTTACTACAAAATTGTTTCTTAATATAAATAATATATTTTTTCTTAAAAAAACATGATATTAATTTTTAGTATATCCCTATTTTATGGATTTTCATATCAAATATTTTGTGAGATTAATTTTTAATATAATGAGATGTTATAATTACCCGTTTAAGATTATCTGGGTTTGATGAGACCCATTCTCGTGAAATCGGGTCAAATGCATGAGAAATTTTTAGTTACAAATAAAACAATCTGTTGGCTTGAGAGAATGTAAGAAGCAACCAGAGAGCTTTTAAAGAGTTCGGTTATATATATTTAAGATTAAGATTCTTAGTTCTATAGTTTTTCTTCTTTTCCCCCCTTTTTCTTTCTTTTTTCAATTTTTTTGCGCGCGACATATATTGTAATTTATTTACGTCCCTTTTAATATTTATATAGTTTTTTGAATTTTAATTTTATTTATTGTAAGGAAGTTAATAATATACTTAGGATTTGATGATAAAAGTGTTTTATAAATAAATGAGATTTTATACTCGATTTAAAAGTTATCTGGATTTAGTGAGACCCATGAACTGCTTATTTATTTATTTTTACTTTACCACAAAATTGTTTCTTAAAATAAATAGTACTTTTTAAAAAAATGGATATTAATTTTTAGTATATCCCTATTTTATAGGATTTTCATATTAAATATTTGATAAAATAAATTATAATATAATTAGATAACCCGTTTAAGGGTTATTTAGGTTTGGTGACACCCATACACATGAATTCGAGTAAAATGCATGAGAAACCTTCATTTAAGAATAAAACAATTGCTTTAGAGAATTTAGGAAGCTTTCGTTTATATATATTTAAGATAAATTAAAAAACAAAAGAAATAAAAATTTTAAAAAAGTAAAAAAACCAAAATTCTTATATTTTATTCCGGTTTCATATAAAAAACTTCGTCTTACACATATATATAATTTCATTTAATCTCTAGTTACGTAATGTACACATATGTACATTATCATTTACCTTATATTGTACATATGTGTATAAAAACATGTATGTACATATATGTACATATTATACATATATGTATAATTTAGTTAAACTGAGATGATTTTTTTTATGAAATCGAGATGATAAATAAGTATTTTGATTTTTTCATTTTTTTCATTTTTGCGTTTTTTTTGTTTTATGATTTTTTTGTGGTCCAAATTGGTTCTGATGGTTCTCAATTTTCAAAAAGTTCTCACATAATCCTTCTCTCTCTCTCTCTCTCTCTCTCACACACACACACACACACACACACACACACACACACACACACACACATATATATATGATTGATTTCTTTTGAGAACCACTTTGAGTTTTAAAAACTCGAAAAAACTCAACGTAACAATTTTTTTTACACACATAATACGTAAGTGTAAGTAACGTAAAAAAATTACGATAATTTTTACACACTGAATCGACTTATTACACATGTGTAACTAACATTTAAACTTGTGTAATCATCAAATATCTTTATTTTCTCTCATAATTCATTTTCTAATAAGATTTAATGTCAGTCACATATTTCATACCATTTAATTAAATGTGTGGTCCAAAATTGAGTTCTTAAAGTTCTTACAACTTATCAAGGTTCTCAAAATATCCCTCCCATATATATATATATATATATATATATATATATATATATATATATTCTATATTACATATAAAACATTTTAGATGGACAAAATGGTAATTTTACCATTTTAAGACCCAATAGGGAGACACCCCGCTATATTTATTGCCATCGGCGCTTATCAATCTTCCCATAACTATATTGAACGTCTCCGGTACTATTGAATGCTATCTATCATTCGGAAAATTGAAAGTCAGGGAAATTGAATTGGAAACGGCAATTGATAGGGTTTTTAATCATCCTCCTTCAATTCAATTGAATTGTTATCCGTTATTTGGTTCTGCTGTTACAAATCTCCCTCAGGTCAGGTGCCCTTAACTAGCAGCAGACGCTCCTTCTCCTCTTGATCCGTTTATAAGTACCATCGATCAATTTCCCTTTCACCTCTATTCTGTTAATTTCCTCTCATGCTCTCAAAGTTCTACTACAAATGCTAGATGATGATTAAAGCATGTTTTATTGTGTTTCCCTCATTGAATTTGTGTGTGCAACCTATCAATATCAATTTGATTTTCCCCTAATTTCAGCCTGTGTGAATGCAATTTTGGATGAATCTCCAACATGCGGGTGTTTATGGATCTTGCCAACAATAACAAAGATAAAAAATCCCAACTTTTGAGGTCCACGTGTGCATTCCCTTAGTATCCAAGAGTCTTTCTTTTACATGTAATTAGTGATCATATTTTATACAGTCACCGTTATTTTAGTCACTTTGGTCGAAAAAGGTTCTCATAGTTTCAACCTTTTGTTGATACAACTAATTTGAATAGCTATTTTAAATTTGGAATTGACCAACATTGGCTCATAATAAAAGATACCAGCCTTTTAACATCGACTACAACTTTAAATAATACTTTGCTATTGTTATCCGACCATATATTACTTTGTTTAGGGATTATATTTATGAGAAATCTTTGAGTGGTTCATATATTAAAGCAGGTGGCGCTTTTCTATGAGGATGGTCATCCCGTCGATGAAAAACTTCACTTTTATACTTGATAACATGAATTCTGATAGGTACATTTTTTGTGTTTACAAAAATTGGGAATAAAGTTTTACTTCAACTTTTTAACTGCTTTTCTTAACAGTTATAGAATGCGAGCTTGATAATGTACTTAATATCACTTATCCTTTGCGGATTATAATCACATTCTTTGGGTGTTTAAAAATGCAGATTGACTATTTTATGCACTGCCACTGCTTGGCTGCGGATGATCATCTTAGGGTTATAGAAATTGATCGATGTCAAAAGGTCAAATCAAAAACATTTGTAAAATACCTTTACTAGCTAGGGCAAGTAAGGTGTCGAATCCACAGGGTATCAGTGGAAAGTGCTAATCAAATTCAATACTTAAAAATTAATTAACTAAGCGGACAGACGATGTCAAGCGGTTTAAAAGAGTAGTTTGTAAACAATTATGTGAAAATAACCAAACTCCAGGTTTCAGGTTGTGGAGCAGACTAAACCAATTGATTAAACTTATATGGAAAATTCATTTGATTACACCTATAATCAAAAGACTAGATATTTGACCTTACTGATTGATAGAATTTAATCCGAACAATTGGTTTGGATATATAATAACCTAATTGATTACCAGTTTTAGGGTTTGATAAATATAAGTGATTTAATGGCTAAAGATAAACAGGTCAATGACTCAAAGAACTTAATCCTAAAAGTTGATGACCACAAATCAATAAACTGATAAAATCACAAAACATTCAATTACGAAAAACTGTTGAATGCATAAACAAACATAAAAGGTTAATCAACCGGATGATTGATCAACTCTAGTTCCAATACAAAGATTCAAATACCAAAAGGTCTTGCTTACAAATACAACCCTACTCCCGGAGATGGTCACAAAAGCTTTAGCCTAGCATATGCATCTTGAAGATCTTGATTCTTGGTTGAAATGTTGTTAACATGAATGATTGTAGTGATTGGTAGGTGTTAGGATGATGTATGATGTTGGAGAAGATGTTCATGGATCAATCTTGTGATTAGGATGAGTGTTGGTGGTGTAAGATGGCCTCCAAGAAGTCCCACAACTGATAATAATTGAATAATATCGACTTTAGGGTTTTTGGTCTTTATATATGGAAGAAAATCACCCAAAAACCCATTTTCCGTCAGACCAGACCGTAAGCTACGGTCTGTGATGACTGCTTTACGGTCCTGTCCTGCTAGGCCAAAACTGTTTTCTTAGTAAAATCTTCATTTCAACTCCGTTTTCCTCCCCGTTTGCGGCCACGTCTTCGTATTTCAATTCTCTATCATCTCATAGATCATTACTTTCATTTCCACTCCATCATGAATGCTCCAAATTAGCTTCTTTAAGCTCCGTTAAGCTCCGCACACCTGTAAATAAAAAACCTATCAAAGTATTTGTGTTCGATACATATAAACAAGTAAAACACACAATATAAAACACTGAACGCACATACTTTTACCCACGCATCAGAAATCACGAATGGTGGTAGTTTGGGCTATGCACACGTGGCCTATCATGGAGGAACGAGGTTAATTGTATCTTCAAAATTTGCTCTTCATGGTGCTCATACAAGTTGCGAGATTGATTTGAGAGTTGATTGATGTGAGAAATTCTCGAACCCAAGATAATTACTTTGTGTTTAAATTATCTTACTATTATAATATCAGTCAAATTAATTATTTACAAAATAAAATAAAAAAGTAGAATGAAAGAAGATTAAATGTTAACAGAGTAAGCAGTGAAATGTATTTACTTTTATTTTTATGGAAATACTTAATTGGATGATTTGATTGTTTCATGTATGGGTTCTCACTAATTTTGGTTGTATTTGGCAGCTTTATGATGTTTTATGGGTAACCACGTGGTGTTCTATTGGTTTATCAGGTTATAAAAGATACAATGGTTTTCTCTATTTCCAGCATAGTGGCTCGTAGGCAACACCGTCTTTGGTTCCAAAGTTTCTATGGTTTCATCGGCCACTGGGCTTCTCTACATGTTAGTTATAGATAAGGGGTAGAAGGCTATAGTTCTCCATACTACATTGATTCTGCAACTTGTGTCAAGCTTTTATGCACACCAACTGTTTGTTAAATGTCGTGTAAATTCTTAAAATCCGGTAACAATTAACAAATATGAGTTCTTCATGTAGTGTAGGACTTGATTTGAGTCTTGTGTTTGGGTGTTTGTTGCTAGTTCTTATTGCTGACCTTTACTATTTGTTGTGTGTCGAAACATGAAATGAATCTGACCTGATCCATGACGATGTTCCCACGGATTTCGAGATGAACGAACCACGTCTTGATCTTCTTCTCCGGTTTTGCTTGAGACCTGCAATGGCTTTTCGGGGGTGTGGAGGTGACTGCTAAGAAATCTCAAGGATCTCTTGTTTACAGACACAAAAATGGTTATGGTGGTGGCTCTTATTGAGAGCAACAACAACCCTTAATAAGGAGGTGGAGACCTCCTTATATAGGGAGCCTCATGGCCACCATCATGGTACCCTAATGGGCCTAGCCCAGTTAGGGTTACCTCCACAAAACCCCCTCAGCCCAATAATATTGTATTAGTCCATATAATAAAATAAGCCAGATATAATAAATTAAGGTCGTAAGCCGGGTTTAGTACCATACCCCTACAAGCCCCCCAAGTCCAGTGTTGCTCCTAGGCGTGCAAGCGTTTAGGTGGAGCGCTGGACTTCATAAGGTGTGTTAGGGTATGAGGGGGGTTTTTCCCCTTTCTTCGGCCTTGTCTTTATTGTCTCTGAGTTTTGAGAGGTTTTCTCCATGATGGTGACATGTTGTGATCCTTATGATAATAATGGTGCACTGGCATGAATAAGATATAGCACGCATCATAACAATAGTGGCGCGGGGCCTGATAGAAGATAGAGTGCGCATCTTGATAATAATGTAATGCAACTTGCGCGCGAGGCAGCTTACGAGCTATAAAAATGATGAAGCTTACGCGCGAGGCGACTTACGAGCTATAAAAATAATGAAGCTTGCGCGCGAGGCGACTTACGAGCTATAAAATAATAAAGTATGCGTGAGTTGCGGCTTATGAGCTATAATATGATGATAATGACTGGCCCGCAAGGGCCTCTTCTACGCAGGATGACTATCCCAACTTGTTTTCAAAATAATAATGTAGGCACAAACGGCCAGATAATAATAATGTCATAGGTGCTTGTGCGACTCGTAGCCGAACCTGCAAAAACATATCAACTAAAAGTGGATGTATTACAAGGTTCCCATCCTCGGGCAAATTATGAGGTGTGCCCAACCTACGTTGGCGTGGCCGTTTGGGATATTATTAGGCTCCCGACCTAAGATTCGGATGTCTTCCATCGCGATAATGTAGTGGTGGTATACCACGATAGTCCCCTAGTTCATTAAACTTGTAATATAAACTTGTTAATAAAGTTTTAATCACAAACGTGTATCGATAGTCCCCCAGTTCATTGCTGCTAAATAAGGTTGTCCTTATCCTGATTTGGATTAGACTATTGTCTCATTTGTTGTGTCGCTTACGCATAAGTTTTGGCTTTGTGTCATGCGCAGATGTTTCATGCGCTTGCGCATAGGCTTTGTGTCATGCACCACGCGCAGATGTTTCATGCGCTTGCGCATAGGCTGTGTCATGCGCCACGCGCAGATGTTGCATGCGCTTGCGCGTAGACTTTGCGTCATGCGCAGATGTTTCATGCGCTTGCGCATAGGCTTTGTGTCATGCACCACGCGCAGATGTTTCATGCGCTTGCGCATAGGCTGTGTCATGCGCCACGCGCAGATGTTGCATGCGCTTGCGCGTAGACTTTGCGTCATGCGCAGATGTTTTCATGCGCTTGCGCATAGGCTTTGTGTCATGCACCACGCGCAGATGTTTCATGCGCTTGCGCATAGGCTGTGTCATGCGCCACGCGCAGATGTTGCATGCGCTTGTGCGTAGACTTTGTGTCATGCGCCACGCGCAGATGTTGCATGCTCTTGCGCATAGGCTTTTTGTCATGCGCCACGCGCAGATGTTGCATGCGCTGATGTGATATGCGTGAGCATGTGATATGCGTGAGCATATGTGATGCGTGAGCATATGTGATGCGTGAGCATATGTGATATGCGTGAGCATATGTGATGCGTGAGCATATGTGATATGCGTGAGCATATGTGATATGCGCCACGCGCATAGGTTTTGGCATTGTGTCTTCATGACATCCTGATTTCAAGCCTCGTCTATATCTTGTGGGTTGACCCGCCCCGCTCGATGTTAAGGCGGGTGCATACCCCTTCAAGCCCCCCAAGTCTAATGTGTCTTGTCTTGCGCGAGCGAGGTAAGAGATTAGACTTAATAGTTTGCCTCTGCACGTTCCTGCCACCATTTTGAACATTTGGGATGGTTGCATGGAGTTCGTAATTGCCAGAGTTAGCGTCGAACTTCAAGAAGGTCGCATGCGTTCCGTGACGGCGGAGTTTTACCCACCGGATCAAGTTGGTGGAATGTGATACGCGACTGCGCGCAAGCATCATGGCGATGCGCATATAGGGTGGCGGAATGGTTGATCCGCGGTGGCGCGCATGCGACGTGGCTTGTTGAGGTTTAATTATGATGGCGTGTTGAGCGGAGCGGAGCCGCGTTCGGTCTTGTATTCGGCGCGAAGCCGTATGGGTTTATGAGGATTCGCAACCTTTAAGTTTGGCGCGCGGCCGATGGCCGTATGGGTTTATGAGGATTCCCAACCTTTAAGTTTGGCGCGTGGCCTTATGGGTTTATGAGGATTCCCAACCTTTAAGTTTGGCGCGTGGCCTTATGGGTTTATGAGGATTCCCAACCTTTGAATTTGGCGCGTGGCCTTATGGGTTTATGAGGATTCCCAACCTTTAAGTTTGGCGCTTAGCCGTATGGGTTTATGAGGATTCCCAACCTTTAAATTTGGCGCGTGGCCTTATGGGTTTATGAGGATTCCCAACCTTATAAGTTTGGCGCGTGGCCTTATGGGTTTATGAGGATTCCCAACCTTTAAGTTTGGCGCGCGGCCGATGGCCGTATGGGTTTATGAGGATTCCCAACCTTTAAGTTTGGCGCGTGGCCTTATGGGTTTATGAGGATTCCCAACCTTTAAGTTTGGCGCGTAGCCGTATGGGTTTATGAGGATTCCCAACCTTTAAATTTGGCGCGTGGCCTTATGGGTTTATGAGGATTCCCAACCTTTAAGTTTGGCGCTTAGCCGTATGGGTTTATGAGGATTCCCAACCTTTAAATTTGGCGCGTGGCCTTATGGGTTTATGAGGATTCCCAACCTTTAAGTTTGGCGCGTGGCCTTATGGGTTTATGAGGATTCCCAACCTTTAAGTTTGGCGCGTGGCCTTATGGGTTTATGAGGATTCCCAACCTTTAAGTTTGGCGCGTGGCCTTATGGGTTTATGAGGATTCCCAACCTTTAAATATTATTGAAATATGGCGGCGGAGCGGTGACTCGTGGGCGCACATGCATGGTGGCGAAGTTTTGATCTTCGGCGCTGCGCATGCATGGAAGCGGAGACTTGATCTCCAGTGACGCGCATGCATGGTAGCAGAATCTTGATCCTTCGCAGTGCCCTTGCATGGCGGCGGAGTGGTGACTCGCGGGCGCGCATGCATGGCAGTGAAGTCTTCTGCGCAAAACCAAAGGCATGGAGTTGTCTTCCGACCCGCGTGTTGGGTTTTTGCGGGAGCGCATGCATGGCGGCGAAGTGATGACTCGCGGGTGCGCATGCACGGCGTCAGGAGTCTTATCTGCGATGGCGCACGGGCGGCCATCACATTTTTCCGCGATGGCGATGGCGCAGTATATGATGTAATTTTAAACCTAAAATCCAGATCTATAACCTAGATCTAGATCTGTAACCCAGATCCGAAGTGGAGAGAATTTAAAACCATCACAGATCCGGAGGCTTGACCGTCCGGATCAGGTAGTTTCTTTTTGGATCTACAAATCTTTTTCAGCTTCATTTTTACACAGATCTGGAAGCATCTTTTAGATCTATGGATCTTTTTGAGCTTTAATGGAACAACTCTTGAAACATCTTTCTGTAAACTTCCAGATCTGGATTTTTCTTGGGAGAGGAGAAAATCACAGATCTAGAATAATGGATGAACAGATCTGAGAACCGAGACGAAGATCGAAGGATAGCTCGTTGCCGTCCCACGGATGGCGCCAATGTCGAAACATGAAATGAATCTGACCTGATCCATGACGATGTTCCCACGGATTTCGAGATGAACGAACCACGTCTTGATCTTCTTCTCCGGTTTTGCTTGAGACCTGCAATGGCTTTTCGGGTGTGTGGAGGTGACTGCTAAGAAATCTCAAGGATCTCTTGTTTACAGACACAAAAATGGTTATGGTGGTGGCTCTTATTGAGAGCAACAACAACCCTTAATAAGGAGGTGGAGACCTCCTTATATAAGGAGCCTCATGGCCACCATCATGGTACCCTAATGGGCCTAGCCCAGTTAGGGTTACCTCCACAAAACCCCCTCAGCCCAATAATATTGTATTAGTCCATATAATAAAATAAGCCAGATATAATAAATTAAGGTCGTAAGCCGGGTTTAGTACCATACCCCTACATTGTGCAAAAAGAGGGTAGCCAATAGAGACATTCGAAAAGGCAACTCATTAGACCTCTAAAGTCATGGGTTTTTTTCTTTTTATTTTACTGATATAAGTTTGTGTATAGGAAAAGTGAAGCTTTATCTTCGGATGACATGGCAACCCAATTAACACTTGGAAAGTACGCATAAGTCCTTGACTCTTTTTCTTTGGGAGGTCTCAATCGATCGCATATCTACAGTGACCCTAAGGAAATAAAAAAACAAAATTTAAAATTTTGAAACTTTAGGAACAATGCATTACTAATTCATCTCTCATTTTGTCACACTTTTGCAGCTTGAATTGTTGGTTGCAACACTGATGGATCTTGATGCAATGGATGGTAAAGGCACTGCATCATTGTTGGTACTTCTAATCTCTCGACTCAGCAAGGCGGAGTCACTCACAAGGCGGTCAAGATTCCCAACAATAATTGTATACTGTTGAATGCCAATGTTGAATATAGACATTATTTTGTTACTTATGGTTTGAAATATATTTGGATTTTGCATATTTAACATGTAACTGACCACATGCGTCTGACGACATGCGTTTGTTCTGTAGACTTACAAATGAAATATAATTTTACCTTTTTTGTAACATTTTCTTGTTTTAATTTTTTGCAGACAATCGGACAAAATGCTTGATCAAATACCAAAAGGATTAGAGTTTTGAGTTAGAAAGCTGAAAAGTTCATGCCTACAGGTGACTAGCCATGTTATTTTAAGTCCTAACTAATTACCTGAATGGCCCGATCTAAACGGGTTCAAATACTGCGTCATTGGATACATGTAAGACCTGTGATGTCTGGGCCTAATGTTTATTCATGTTCGGTTACTTCAGGCTTGTGTAATCAGGTGTCGTTTGCTTCGTGTTGGGTTCATGTATAGACATCATTTTGTTATATATGGTTTAAGGTGTATTTGGATTTTGCATATCTAAAATGTAACTAATGACATGCATTTGTTTTGTACACTTACAAATGAATATGATTTTACCTTATGTAGCATTTTCTTGTTTGACTTTTCTAAAAAACCGGAAAAGAATCTGGTAAACTATAATCTTGGGTCAAGTTTGACTTTTGTAACAGTCAAAATTGTTATATGGGGTACCAAACATTCATCATGGTTAATGCTAAACATCACACTCCTATTAATGATGCCATTGTATTGATGGTGGTGGATAAAAAGGCGACATTGAGGAGTATAATATGATCAAAAGGAGACATTGATATCGGAAGGTATAAATAGTAGCAAGGAAAATAAAATGAAGCGAATGGGTTATACATGTATTGGTTTTTTAAGCCGTAGATATGTAATTTTGTTATTATTCTTTTTTGATTATCGACTCTTTTCTTTTTTTGGGTGTGAAAACATCATCATCATCATCGTACTCAGTATATCCCACCAATAGCAAAGCTATAGTAGGGTCTGAGGAGGGTAAGATGTAGACAGCCTTACCTCTACCCCATAAGGATAGAGAGGCTGCTTCCGGTGAGACCCCCGGCTCGATAGTAGTTTTGCATCAAGCCTTGGACATAAGGCACATAGCACTCAATCATCGGGACACCGGCTGATCGGTGCATGTACCCTTGTCTTTCGGCTATCAACGCCACTACATGATGCCTGATTAACCGTCCGTCACTTTTAACGTTATTTTCACGAGATTAGTAAAATAACGTCAAAATTAGTGCAATTTCACTTTTGCCCACCCGAGGGTTCACACATATATACATCATATGTGCGCACCGCAAGCAGGGCTATTGGGTGTGAAAACAAAACTATTAATTTTTTACAACCTAGGACGAAACGACAAGGGGGGTAATAACGTCAGTTATTGTGCATCAATTGTTGTATTTGAAATAGTAAATTGATTAGGTTCTTCAGGAAGGTTAAAAATCAAAATGGTTTCAAACACACAAATTTTGGTTGAAAAGTGTTTCACATCTTGCTTATATGGATTTAGGCGTTATATTGATTCTCTGCCATCCAACCAAAGGTAACGCAACATGTGATTAAGCTCCCGCCGCAACGCGCGAGCTCTTATGTTAGCATTAATATCAAAACTAATTCAAAAATAAATAATCAAATAGTTGCAATATAAAATAGTTAAGAACACTAAAATATACTAAAAAATTTATGGCCCGGTCCGGTAGTACACAGTTTGAAAATATTGAAGCCGACTGACCAAAAGTGAATACAAAAATTCGACCGTTAAACCAGAACTGACAACCAGTTTGGGATGTTTCATAGTTTTAAATAATTAATGAACACCCCGGATATGAATAAACATATTAATTTAAAATATATGTCATTGTATTGAAAAACACGTGGACTCATTTTGGTGCACAATTTGATCAGTAGCACAATATGATTTGAGATAATGTAAGATTAGTGCAAACGGAATTTATCATATTTAAGCGGATTATTTGCAAGGGCAAAATGGGCATTTCAGATTCAAGTTCAAGTAACATACAATTTTAAAATTCTAATAGCAGATAATATAACCATGGTGTTCATATCAGAATTCGGGTCAATATTTGGTCATTTGGCTGCTAAGGTATATTGGTTAAGACTGCATCAGTTTACTGTACAAATTCTGTGACAATTGTTAATTTCAGGTTAACTCCGTTAACTCAACTCCGTCAATTCAAACTTAAGATCATTGAATCTATAACGCACACCTCATTACATTTAAACTAGGGTTTAAATGACGCTTAACACTTACTACATGTGTAGTCTTTCGGGAATCGCACCGAAACGCAAACGAGTTGACGCAAATAATTGGTGAATAAACGAAAAACGTCAAAACAATAATTATGGGATAATTATGTGTTAGACTTATGTGTTATGTGATAACATTGTTATAAACGTTAACTCAAGGTGCAAGAATTAGTTAATTAAGCTAGTAAAGTAACATTTGAAAGTTAAGGGACCAAAGTGTATTATATTATTATTATTAATATAAACCTAAAACCCTAACTCTCCTCTTCCTTTCTCTCCCAAACCGACGGCAGCCCCCCCTTGCTTCCCCCTTGCGATCGGCCCTCATACACACACATACAATCAAGATTGTTCAAGTTGATTGAAGATTAAGGTGCTAGGAAGGTATAAACGACTATCCTATGCATCCTTTATACTTAATTTCGATTTTTAATGGGTTAATTACAAACCCTAAATTCCGAAAATTTCATATATATTGTGTTCATATGATTTTTGTTTGAGTTGATGATTTGATAACTAGGATTGATATTGTTACATGTTAATTGTTGTGTCTTTGATTTTGAGATCAAATAAAACCCTAACCATGTATGTATGGTGTAATTGATGTGCATGGATAGTGGTTATGGTGTCTAGAGTGTCATATGAACGGATTATGGTCTATAGATGATTAATATGTTGAATTTTGTTGCAAACAGTTTCTGGACAGATTGTGTTATTGATGTTCAATTGACTGTATCGGGGTGTAAATGTGAAAATTGGTTGAGAATATTGATACTACAGTAAACTAGGTTGAGTCTAGTTTCTAAAGAATATAAATTTTCAATTTTGGACGTGTAAAAGTTAACCTTTATGATTTTACAAAAACGTTGTGCAAAGCTGAGTTGTTAGACCTGCTGTTAGGTTGTTTTGTAAATGTTATATCTCATGAACTACGAGACCAATTGGGTTGGTTCCACTTCTGGAAGTTGACTTGTTGAGTTAGGAACCTAACTCAAGTGGTCTTGCATTTTTTGGATTTTTCATTTAACGGGAATTTCAAATAACATTCTGTTGCGCATGAAATTGACTGTTATGAGCTTGCTGTAATGTTTTGATCATTATGAGAAATCTATGTGGAATAAAAATAAAATAAAATATGTTCTGGAAACCTAACACATGCATGCTTTTGTGATGATTTTTGGTAAATTAATTGAGATGCTATGATCGGTGGAATAGTACAATCTTTCAAGTAGAATTTCTGTCTCGGTGAAACTAGCTGCTGAATTTTGTGAAAATGCATGAAACATGATAATTGCTAGTTAATTATTATGTTTTGACCAAATTGCCCCTGTGGGGAATACTTGCTATATAATTGTCGTGTTTTGACCAAATTGCCCTTGCGGGGAATAATTGCTAGTTAATTGTTATGTGTGACCAAATTGCCCTTACGGGGAGTAATTGCTAGTGATGTACATTATTAATACATGACACGTAAATAATTGCTCACACATGTAATGTATCACGAATATACTTGTTAAAGTCACACACGATTCACAAACGAAACACGAAACACATTGTGTGCATAGGTATTATGTGCCGAGTCTAGAGACTCGATAATAGTTCTGACACTTAGAAAAATCTCTTTGTTGTTTTAGAACGCTAGAGAGAGTTTTTCTGTGACGCGCATCCTTTGGTGATTTGTTTTGGGAATTCTTCGCAAACAGTGAGTTCACTTACCCCTCTAAACTGTTTTCAAACGCTTTTCACTTGGGGAGATAACATACTCCGAAAACGCATTTAAGATTTTGTTAGTATAAATTATATATCACTTGTAAAGACTAAGTGGCAAACGCAATAACTAAAGTCCTTCATTCACATCGAACCGTTTAATATTGGATAATAGCGAGTCATTGTTGAGTAGTACTACTGGGTTTGACAAACCCCACCCAACGCTAAACTCGACTGGAGGTCGAGTGGGTGTAATCTTGGCTAAACACATACCATGGTCGGGATAGACCTGGTGGCAAGGCAAATGATAAACAATCAGCTTCGGTGTCGAACACTTAGTAATACTTGTTTTATAGGCTAGCTACCTATATATATATAATTGACATAACACTATCTGGTAACGCAAAACGCTGAACGCAAAACGCTGAACGCAAAACGCTAAACGCTTTATTTTATATAAACTTGTGAACTCACCAACCTTGTGTTGACACTTTTAGTATGTTATTCTCAGGTAGCCGAGGCGGGCGCGCGGTATAGGATCATGCATGGTTTTTGAACATTCTGATATGCAAACATGTTTTTAACTATTATTACTTGAGTTTTAAGTCGTCCTGCGTGACGCAACTTTGTCTTTTGGTTTTTACGCTTCCGCACTTATTTTTCATTTAAACGTTTTTATATGGTTTGATTATAACTAATGATTCCGATCCTGTTAGTTCACACCCTCTGACGGTAAAACTCCGTTAGTTGATTTTGAGGGTGTGACAAATTCAATCTGCAAAATTAGTGCAATGCATTACGGTTTAGTTGAAACTTCAAGTTTGACTAACTGTTAGTTAATAGCCAAAATTGAACTCTACCTCATTTAATTTTTTGTTATACCAGGGGTAGTTTTGGAAATATCGAACAGATTTAGATTACACAGTATAACAAACTTGTTCAAGTAAATGGGTCGAAGCTCAAGCTAAAGGTTGATTGAGTTTCAGATTGCTATCATTCTAGGCTCAAAGTGTCAGCATGGCTATTTTCGGATATCGTGACAAAGTGATTTCGAGTAATTCTTTTGACGAGTAATATTGTATTGGTTATTATGTTTCAAAGGGCAACTATCTTATGTTTTGTTTGAATGTAATGTATGCGTGATGGAACTAAAAAAGCTTTTGTGTGGTTGACTTCGGATTATGTTGCGTTGGATGTTGCTAACAAGATTGGAATCATCTAAGCTAAAGCTTTATTGTTTCAGCCAAAAGGTGTATTCTGATTTTTGGCATTTATGTTACTTTTGTTGTCTTGACTAGGTTTCAAAATTTCTTATGTCTGATTAAAAGTTTTTATGGGATTAAATATTTTATAGCTGTAGCGTTTGTACAAAAATTACATTTGTTTGTAACCTGAAGAGTTATATTTGCATATTAGTGATATAATTAATACACAAATAGCAGTACATGTTTACTTACATGTTGGTATGATGATTAATAAACAAATAGCAGTACTTGTTACATTATTGTGATCTCAAATCTATACATAATCCTAAATCAAATTTGTGCTTGTGACTATGATATCAACCCAGTATTGACATAATAATAGTTGTTACTCCAAAGCACAATTTGATTTTAACCCAAACAGTAAAACCATCTTTTTAAATTTTTTTGTACCCTTAATACCTAAACATATATCTACATGTTGAGTTCATATTAAAATTGCATTAACAGACATCTGTGTCTTAGTTTACTTCTATAATATAACTCAAATGCGTATTAGTGCACGCTAAACAAAACACTTGAATGATCTTGTTGTTAGTTCTAGCTGCAATAGTTAAGTTTTTAGATACCCACTGCAACGCGCGGGCTCTCCTGCTAGTATATATATATATATATATATATATTGTAGTAGTCAGGTCTTAAACAATAAAGAAAAAAAATAAAACCCAAAGAAAACAACCCATGTAAAATTAGGTGGTTGTTTTCTAAAACAAGGAAACAAAGAGTTCGTAGACACCAATGAATTTATGCATATAAATACACACCAACTGCCAGCAAAAGATTCATGCGTGCCACAAGAACCCCTTGTGATTATCAAAAGAAGTTTCCGTTTGATTAGAAGAGAACCACAAAAGATGTGTTACGAGGTGAAGTGTTCCAAGTGTGGTAAAACCACTTGGAGTGGTTGTGGGTTTCATGTCTCCTCAGTCTACAAGAGGATCCCCGATGGCCAACATTGCCAATGCAAGGGATGGCCTGGTGTCAAACCCACCGACGCCACCATCGGAGAAGAAGAACCCATCTCTTCCTACTGTTATATTCTGTAAAGATGAAGGTTTTGTTTTATGAGATGTGTTTTATCTTTTCTATCATATATTGTTATCATTGAGTTTGTTAGCTAGTTTCATATTTGCCTACTCGATCTTTTGAAAATTTAGATAACTGCTACACTACTTTTAAACTCAACTAAAATGAAAAATATAAGTGCAAAAGATGAACAAGAAAGTTATGTACAAACTTCAATATTTTGGATTAAAATATATGAGTTAATTAAAACGTTCACGTGAATGAACTTAAATAGTGTGGATTTACAAAATAAGGTGTGGTCGAATTAAATGATGAAATCGGCCCTAACTGCCTAACATGAGCCCAAATTTCTTCATGATATCCACTTCTATCACTACATCAAAAAAGGTCCTAGGACCTTTTGTGTGTGACGCTTGTAAAATAGGGTCATAAAATCTATTTAATAGGACAAATAAACATTTGAGGTCTTTTTACAATATACGCTACAGAACCGGTGTCCTAAAAAGTTATTTAATAGGATGGATGATTCTTTGGGATCGTATTATCATATAACTTAATAAGACACTTAAAATGTAAATCCTAATAAAGTAATTAATAAGACATGTAGTTGTTGGTGTCCCGTTATGTGGTAATGTAATAAGACACTTGATCACTTGAGGTCTTATTATAACATAAGTTAATAGGACACTTTGTAGTCAAGTCATAAATGTTCGGTGTTATAAGACCCTTTATAGTCGAAGTCATATAAGAACACAACTTAATAGGACATTTTTCACTATAGTCTTATAACTTTAACCTTTATAAGACACTTAATCATTGTGGTGTTATTATAATAGGACTTGATATATGAGTTATAAAACATTGTAATAGGACTTGATATATGAGTTATAAAACATCTGTTTTATAGTACGCGACCTAATATGACCCGTTAAGAGATTTACAATTTTATTATTATTTGTAACATATTTTAATTATTAAAAAAATATTTTTATTTCAAATTTATCTATTAAAAATAAAGTAGTTTTATCTTAAAAAATAACTTTTATTTTATTTTATGTTTATATTTTAAAATTAACCACTATATTGGTTTAGTGATCGGGTCTAACATGAGATAGGTGGGGTAGCTTTAATCTAAATTTGTTGTAAGAGTGGAATTGAATGGTATTTTTCTGAGTTGTTTTTTTTTGTTGATAACATCTTGTTTGTAATTATTTTTTTTCATGTCGATTGAATATGTTTGTCGTTCACAAAAAACACAAAAAATCTTGGTTTAGTGTTAAAGGTGCGTAGCTTATAACCAAATGGTTGTGAATTCTAACCTCAATTGAGACATGAAATGAGACGTAGGTAAAATAAGTAAAAAAAAACCAGTTATTTTTTTAATAATAATAGCTTTTACTTAATAGTTTTTATGTGGGTTCTACTTTTCTTATTATTACTATAGCATATTAAGATTCTTGGTGCCGCAATCCTACTATTCGACCAAGTGACAATATGGTATTCGACCACGCTAATTTTTTTTATTTTGTTTTTTCTTCATTTTAAATCCAGTACCGTAACAAACGTGACGGAAATCGACTGATTTCGCATTGAATCACAGTCTCAACACCCGGGATCGACAACGTTCAGATTTTAGCAAAACTCGAGTTTTACCAACCGACATCACCCTATTGGTCTGCCTTAACTTAATTTTTATTTGTCGTTTTGTTTTAATTATGATACCATAGCAAATGTAACTGCCACTGTCGTAGAGTCGAATTCGTGTAGACTCGCCTCTCAATGGTCAACACAAACAATGCTCGGGTTTTACCAACGACCGAGTTTTACTGACTGACGCCACCCCATTGGTCCACCTCAATTTTTTTATATTCTATTTTTTATTTCCGGTACCGTAGTGGCGTAGCGAATGTAACTGAGCCCAACCAAATTCACGTCTTGCTACTGCCTCAACGCCCGAAACAACGCTTGGGTTTTACCACCACCGAGTCTTCCTTACCAAATAAACATCATTTTGAATTTTTATATTTTTATATGTTAATCAATTTATATATTTTTTGACGAATTTAGTTTTTGAGTTTTAACGTTAGGGTTTTACCAACGTTGTGTATGCTGCAACGAGCGAATTCGCATTGACAATCCGTTGCAACGCCCGGCTTTTACTGACCTATTTTGCCGCGCAACGCGCGGGTGAATAACTAGTTAATTAGTAAAGTTTATGTTGTATTTCGTGGGTAAGAAGATTGTGGGAGCAACATCGGTTAGGGAGAGAAATAACTAAAGAAGTTGAATTGTTGGAGGGTAGAGGCACGAAACCATGGACCAAAGAGCTGGATAGTTAAACTCAACAATATTGACAAAGTAGAGCAGGTATGCTTACTATATTTTTAAGAGACAACTTTGGTTTGGGTAAGTTAGTCGATTATTGTAAAATGGCTAAACCAAAAGTGAACCTTCAGTTTTAGATTTAGATAAATGCTTTTTTGGTAATGGATCCGTTAATTCGAGTTTATGCCACCTCTACATGGTTATGCTGAATGTTAAGACTTGCAATATTATAAATGTTTAGTTATAATATTACATGTCTCATTTATGCTTATTTTCTTGATTTTCTTATATGTAGATTCCAAATGTCGTCGACCATACCCTTGTTGTTAAAGGTACGTTAAATTCTTAACATACTTTCAGAATTTATAGTATTCAGCTTATTTAAATTTGAACAATTATATCAGTATATTGACATAAAGGTTTCGTTTCATAATTTTATTTTTATTTACTTATCTTATCTTCTACAACTTAAACTTATTCTTTTAGCTCAAAGTTTGTCAAGAAGTAGCACCTTCAAACTTTATTATTGTCGCTGCGTCATATGATGTTTTTTTAAATATAGTTAGTTGTTTGCGACAATTATAAATGGATTTATAATATATGTTGGTAATTTGTTTAATTGTTAGACGTTTGAATCGTTTTTTTTTACATGTTTTTTCTTTGAATCAAGAACAATGACTTTTATAAATAAATCTTTTAGAATTTTTTTAATTAATACTAATGTTTGTTTTTATGGTTGATGATTGCAGGGTAGATGCCATGAAAAACATTGGAGCTAAGTTTTATAAAAGTGTAATTTTCACTCAAAGAAACATATAGACTCATTGTGTAAACATTTGAAGTTTGGAATATGTAATTTATTACATTTTTATCTAGTATTTAAATATGTTTCGTATTAAACTTCTTATTGATGTTATAATATTATGAGTTCTACAATTACAATTTATTTATTCAATTTTTTTTATATATTATATTATATATCATGTATTTATTGGGACGCTTTTTGGGTTGTTAATGGATATATTATGCGACCATAAAATTGGCTTCTTAATCTTATTTGTGTAACATCCCAAAATTTCGAATAATAACGTTTAATATATTATTTATTACGATGGAAAAGTTTACTCGAGTTAGTAAATAAATAATATAATAATGAGGGAAAGATAAGTAGGCTAAATAAATGGAATTAATTATGGACCAAAAGGGAAAGATGGGCCTTAGGTCTATGGGCTTAAGGGAGTATAAATATCCCTTTAACACTAATCCTTTCCATTTCCATCCATTCTACACTCTTGCCTACACCATAAAACACCCACATACACTCCTTGATTACAGCCGCAAGTAGAAGAAGAAATCCAAGACCAAAACCAAGCCGAATACCGATAGATATTGGATACACAAGCTCGATAGAAAATAAAAGTTGATAAACAAGTTAAACCGTAACCTAAGAACGTTCAAAGGTATGTTCTTGATCTTCAAAGCTTATGTTTTTATGAACGGTTAGCCATGGAATTAAGCCCTAGAGTAGATCGGGTATAAACGAACCATAAAGTAGCAAACTTGATGTTAAAATGGACTTAACGAACTTATGGTTATGAACGGCTCGTTTAAAGAAACCCTAGATCTAGTTTTGAACATCTTTAGCCCTAAAGGTTTAAGCTTTATACCTCGAATGGGTTAGATCTTGATGATGTAATGATATGGGGTGTAAAACGGTTAGGAGAATGGAAAGAAAGTTGGTTAAATCCAAGGGTATGGACCGTTAAACAGTTACCTGGGCTAAGAAATGAATAAAAGATAGAAAAAAATGAACTGGAAGCATCAGACCTGAGTTCTCGGTAACCTTGAGATCTCGGTCTCCTTGAGTTCTTGGTAACATGGGATCTCGGTCAAACATGAGATCTCGGTCAAACCCGAGTTCTCGGTCGGACCAGAGTTCTCGGCCAGAACAGGTTCTCGGTCAGATTAGAGTTCTCGGCCAGAACGGGTTCTCGGCCACCTGGTTCTCTGTTGATCCTGGGCCAGGCTACTTGGGCCCAGGTGATGTGATGGACAATGGGATTGAATTAGCTAACTTGACCCATCTGTAACCACTAAACAAACAAGCCCAACTTAGAAAATATGTCGGTTAACTAAAATACCAACTTAATCAATTATACTGTTGATTAACATATATATATATATATATATATATATATTAAACAGTTAGCTGGGCTCAGTTAACGAAGGGAATAACGATTAGCGGCCAACGGAACAGGATCCAGGTGAGTTTCTAGCCCCACTTGGGGCTGTGTGCATACTCGATGTGATTTGTTAATACACTTACCTTAAGTGGTAAGTGTATGTCTTATATGATTTATGTATGATTGAATGCTTGATTATGCATGAACGATCTTCGGATATGGCATGTATCGTCAAGGGATAGTTTAAAGATATGATATATATATATATATATATATATATATATATATATATATATATATATATATGATATACAAATGATGTATGGGCGTATGGAAGTTATAATTATGAATGTATAGAAAGGTATAGAAGGGAACGGACCCTAATAATATCCGCGAATGTAGGGAACATACCCTAATAATATCCGCGAATGTACGGAACAGACCCTAATATATCTGCGAATGTCTTAGGACGAGGTATATGTATATGTGTACGTATGAAAGGTAAGAAGAAAGGCATGATAGTATGAACGTGCGAAGGAAGGTAAAGAACTATGTATGTATACGTACCTTCAGGTGTGTATATATGAATGTGTATGGACGTATTGTATGTTACCTGATTAACTAGAACTCACTCAACATAGCTGACTTTTAGTATGCACGCAGGTGAGTAGGATGAAGCAGCTCGCTTGAGGGGAAACGTGGCATTGAATAAGAGGCTGGCATCTAAAGGTTTAAGACGTTTATGTTTAAATGTTTGTTTATTTCGAAAGACCAGATACTTGTTTAAGACAAGTTACGAATTGATATGTAATGCTTTATGAATGTTTTTATATTCCGCGAAAGTTTTATTAACTCTGATATAATGAACTGCGTTTATGAGTAAATCCAACGTCCAAAAGTGAGGCACCGGTAACGGGGCCTTACAAGTTGGTATTAGAGCAAAGTTCGAGAGATTTAAGCATCCTACATGCCTAGACTCGAACATAGAATGAAATTTAAGTAAGAAAAGAAAGAAGATGCCAGTTCATGATAGCCATTTTTCACTCAAGCAATCTCAGTAAAGGTAAAGTGTATTGTTAAATGATGTATGTGTTAGCTTAATTGCTAAAGGAAGGATATGTGGATGTTAGGGATATGATTAATTGATTTCCTTGATTGATTGACTGTTTGAAAATAGAACCATCACAAATAGACTCTTAAGGGGAAGTGTATAGGACACGGAAAGTAACGTGATCAGCTAATCACAGCTGGCCACTGTTATTACATGTTAGCCTTACTATCCTTGTACTAAGCAGTTCATTAAGTGATGACGTTTGTGTTTTCCCTTTTAGAATACGATTGCTGGAACGGGAGGAAATGTGGGAGCTGGAGGAGTTGTGAGAGCTGGAGGTCGCACTGGACGTCGTGGCAGGCCTCGTCGTGTTCGACAACCTTCGGTTGAAACGGCTTCCAACACCGGAGATGAAAGAAGTGCAGCTGGATGAAACCCGAACAACAATGAAGGGGTTCAACTAGATCCCTTAATCCGGGCAGCTATTGTTCAAGCTGTAGCCACTGCTGTGAAGAACTTGACTCCTGAAGGGGCTGGTGGAGAAGGTAGGAAATATGATAAAAGAGAGAGGGAGGCTTCAAGAGTAGTTAAGTCCGTGAAGATTGATGATAGAAGGAGGGCCAAGGTGGGTGCAACTATAAGTCCTTCAAGGGATGCGACCCGCCAAAGCTGACGGGCTTGGGAGACGCAATCGCTACTCTCCAATGGATAACCACTATGGACAAGATTATCTGCATTAACGAGTGCCGTCCCGACCAAGCTGTCGGTTATGCCATCCAATCGTTGGTGAGGAGGCAATGTATTAGTGGGAATCGATTGAACAAAGGAAGAGTCCAGAGGAAATTAAGGCAATGAAGTGGGAGGATCTGAAGGAATTGGTTATGAAGAGGTTTTGTGCTAAAGCATAGGTGGAGAGGGTTGAAATGAAATTTTTGGGTCTGAAGGCGGGTAGGATGACAAACCGCGAGTACACTACTGAATTCAACCGCCTGTCTAGGCTGGTGCCAGATATGGTGAACACTGAGGCCAAACGAATCAAGTGTTATGTAAGAGGGCTTCCACAGAACGTATGCATATTGGTCAAGACTAGTAAATCTGCTACTTTTGACTCTGCTGTCGAACTCGCATAGATGGTTTACTATGATCTGGCCGTGGACGATGTGCTGGTAGAAGAGAAGAAAGAGAGGAAGTGGGTTGTTCCTGCTAAACGACCTGGTACTCAGTTGTGGAACTCCAAGGATAAAAAACAGAAGGTGTGGGAAAGGATGTCGTGTAAGACTTGTGCTAAGATGCACGGTGGTGAGTGCAAGTGGGGTACTGGTTCTGATGTGTGCCATAAGTGTGGGAAATCCCATGGTGGGGAATTCCGGTTAGGGTCAAATGCATGTTACAAGTGTGGGAAGGTGGGGCATTTTGCTCAAGATTGCCATGCAAAGCCCGCATGTTATTGGTGCGGTCAGACTGGCCACCTAGCGAGGGCTTGCACGGGCAGTGAAACTGGAGGAGGTGAAAAGAAGGATGCTGATCAGGCTAGACCAAGAACTAGAGCCTATATGCTGACTCAAGAGTAAGCCAAGCAGATCCCGGATGTCGTGACAGGTACGTTTCTAGTAAACGGTATTTCCGTTCCAGTATTATTTGATTCAGGAGCGAACAAAAGTTTTGTAGCCACACCATTAAGTAAATTAGCTAAATTGAAATGTTGCCGAGTGTCTGAAACCTTTATAGTAGAAACCGCTAATGATACCTCGGTTAAAATAATGAGGATGGTTAAGGACTATAAGATAGAGTTAGAGGGACATGAGTTCCCTGTTGCCTTGTATGTTATGACCTTAGGAGGGTTCAATGTGGTTTTGGTAATGGATTGGTTGTCTGAGTATGAGGCTCAGATAGTGTGTAAGAGTAGGATAATAAGGTTAAAGTCCTTAGATGGTAGTGTGATGATGGTTTATGCTGATAAGGAAAATTCTGGGCTTAATGTCATTTCGATGATAAAAGCCGAGGGTTTGTTAAGGCGAGGGTGCGGTGCCTACCTGGCGTATGTTGTCAGCGCTACGGCCGAGACGAAAGAAATTAAAGATGTTCCTATCGTGCGTGACTACCCAGAAGTATTCCCAGAGGATCTTCTGGGGTTGCCACAGAGCGAGAGATAGAATTCTAGATAGATTTAGTACCAGGAGCCCAGCCCGTCGCGAAAGCACCTTACCGTCTAGCGCCATCCGAGATGAAAGAATTGATGTCCCAACTGCAAGAACTCCTCGACAAAGGTTTCATAAGACCAAGTGTTTCTCCGTGGGGCGCACCGATGTTGTTCGTGAAAAAGAAGGATGGAAGTATGAGAATGTGCATAGACTATAGCGAGTTGAATAAGCTTAAGGTAAATAATAGATATCCCTTGCCAAGGATTGATGATCTGTTTGACCAATTGCAAGGTTCAAGTTGGTTCTCACGAATAGATCTTAGATCAGGCTATCATCAATTGAAGGTGAAAGAGGCAGACATCCCTAAGACATCGTTTCGGACATGGTATGGACACTACGAGTTCCTCGTGATGTCATTCGGTCTAATGAATGCTCCTGCAACACTTATGGACATGATGAATAGGGTGTGTCGGCTGATGTTAGATAAGTAAGTTATCGTCTTCATCGATGATATACTGATTTATTCAAAGAGCGAGTCTGATCATGCCGAGCATTTGAGGGAAGTGTTGGAAGTTCTGAAGGAAGAGAAGTTGTATGCTAAGTTTTCGAAATGCGCGTTCTGGTTGCGAGAAGTGCAATTTCTAGGTCGTGTGATAAATCCTGAAGGGACTACCGTGGACCCAGCTAATATTGAGGCAATAACGAATTGGAAGACTCCGCAGAATCCGACTGATATGGGAAGCTTCTTAGGGTTAGCTGGCTACTATAGAAGATTCATCGAAGGCTTCTCCAAGATAGTCGCACCTTTAACCGGTATGACCCGAAAGTCGGTAGTGTTCAGTTGGGGAAAGTTTCAAGAAGAAGCTTTTGAGGAATTAAAGAAGAGACTCACGCAAGCTCCAATCCTTGCTTTACCCGATGGTGACGAGAATCTGGTTGTTTGTACTGATGCTTCGCATCGTGGGTTAGGTTGCGTGTTGATGCAACGAGGAAAGGTGATAGCTTTATGCGTCTATACAGTTGAAAGTCCATGAGAGTACTTATCCGATGCATGATTTCGAGCTAGCAGCAGTAGTACACGCTCTTAAGATATGGAGGCATTATCTGTATGGTACTAAGTGTACCATCTACACAGATCATAAAAGTTTAAAGTACTTCTTCGAGCAGAAATAATTGATCATGAGGCAGAGAAGGTGGTTAGAATTGATAAAGGATTATGACTGCGATATTAAGTACTACCCTGGTAAAGCTAATATGGTCGCCGACGCGCTAAGCCGTAAGAATGAGGAAGTCCTTGCAACAGTGAAGTCATACCAGTTGATTATGAATTCAAGTCTTTTTGAAGAAATCATCAAAGTGCAGTCAGAGGTGCTGATAGATGAAGGGCTAATAAAGAAAGAAAGGATTTTCGGTCAGCAAGACGAGTTGATGGAAAACACCCATGGCGTTAAGACTAGGTTTGACCGCATGTGGATTCCACGCCATGGAGATCTTAGGGGTCGAATCTTTGATGAAGCTCATAAGTCAAGGTATTCAATTCATTCAGGAAGTACAAAGATGTACCAAGATTTGAAAAGAGACTACTGGTGGCCTGAAATGAAGAATGATGTGGTAGATTATGTCAGTTTGTGCTTAACTTGTTTACAAGTAAAAGCAGAGCATCAGAAGCCTTATGAGAAAATGCAACCTTTGGAGATACCAGAATGGAAATGAGAACACATCACCATGGATTTCATAACTAAGCTACCTCGTACAGCTAAGCATCATGATACCATCTGGGTGATTTTGGACCGTTTGACTAAAAGTGCTCACTTTCTGCCTATACGAGAAGCCATCACGTCAGAAATGTTTGCAAGATTGTTCATTAAAGAGGTGGTATCTAAGCATGGAGTACCGTTATCGATCGTGTCTGATAGAGATACCCGATTTACTTCGAGGTTTTGGACGAAGTTCCATGAAGCTATGGGAACAAGATTGAACATCAGTGACGTATCACCCTCAAACAGATGGACATTCTGAAAGGACGATCCACACCCTTGAGGATATGCTACGTGCGTGTGTTCTAGACTTTGGGGGAAGTTGGGATGATCACCTACATCTGGCAGAGTTCTCCTATAACAATAGCTACCATTCAAGTATTGGTATGCCACCGTTTGAAATGCTATACGGTAGACGATGTAGAATCCTGGTATGTTGGGGAGAGATTGGTCAGAAAGAAATGGGAAGTCTAGGAGTTGTTCAAGAAACGTCTTCAAAGTTCGAACAGATTAAGGCGAGAATGAAAGCGGCTCAAGATCGTCAAAAGTCGTATGCCGACAAGCGGCGACGACCGATTGAGTTTAACATTGGTGACAACGTGATGCTCAAGGTCTCACCGTGGAAAGGGATCATTCGTTTTAGAAAAAGGGGAAAGTTGAGTCCGTGATACATTGGACTGTTTAAAATCATAGATCGTGTGTGTGAAGTGGCTTATAAGCTAGATCTACCCGTAGAGTTAGAAGGAATCCATTCAACCTTTCATGTTTCTCATCTGAGAAAATGTCTTGCTGATGACACTTCGCATGTGCCATTGATGGACATTGAGGTTAATGAACAGTTAAACTATATTGAGCAACCGATCGCAATAGTTGACCGCAAGGAGAAGCAACTTCGTCATAAAGTTATACCCTTAGTAAAGGTAATATGGAAGCACCGCAAGGGATCGGTTGCTACTTGGGAAGTCGAAGAAGAGATGCGCAAGTTTTACCCTGCTTTTTTTAGATGATAGTTAGGTTTTAGGGACGAAACCTCTTTAAGGAGGGAAGACTTGTAACATCACAAAATTTCGAATAATAACATTTAATATATTATTTATTACGATGGAAAAATTTACTCGAGTTAGTAAATAAATAATATAATAATGAGGGAAAGATAAGTAGACTATTTAGATGGAATTAATTATGGACCGAAAGGGAAATATGGGCCTTAGGTCCATGGGCGTAAGGGAGTATAAATATCCCTTAAACACTTATCCTTTCCATTTCCATCCATTCTACACTCTTGCCAACACCATAAAACACACACATACACTCCTTGATTACGGCCGCAAGTAGAAGAAGAAATCCAAGACCAAAACCAAGCCGAATACCGATAGATATTGGATACACAAGCTCGATACAAGATAAAAGTCTATAAACAAGTTAAACCGTAACCTAAGAACGTTTTAAGGTAAGTTCTTGATCTTCAAAGCTTATGTTTTTATGAACGGTTAGCCATGGAATTAAGCCCTAGAGTAGATCGGGTATAAACGAACCATAAAGTAGCAAACTTTATGTTAAAATGGACTTAACGAACTTATGGTTATGAACGGCTCGTTTAAAGAAACCCTAGATCTAGTTCAGAACATCTTTAGCCCTAAAGGTTTAAGCTTTATACCTCGAATGGGTTAGATCTTGATGATGTAATGATATGGGGCGTAAAACGGTTAGGAGAATGGAAAGAAAGTTGGTTAAATCCAAGGGTATGGACCGTCAAACAGTTACCTGTGCTAAGAAATGAATAAAAGATAGAAAAATATGAACTGGAAGCATTAGACCTGAGTTCTCGGTAACCTTGAGATCTCGGTCTCCTTGAGTTCTCGGTAATATAGGATCTCGGTCAAACATGAGATCTCGGTCAAACCCTAGTTCTTGGTCGGACCAGAGTTCTCGGCCAGAACAGGTTCTTGCTCAGACCAGAGTTCTCGGCCAGAACGGGTTCTCGGCCACCTGATTCTCTGTTGACCCTGGCCTTGGGCCCAGGTGCTGTGATGGACAAACAAGCCCAACTTAGAAAATATGTCGTTTAAATAAAATACCAACTTAATCAATTATATGGTAGATTAACATATATATATTAAACAGTTAGCCAGGCTCAGCTAAAGAAGGGAATAACAATTAACGGCGAACGGAACAGGATCCAGGTGAGTTTTTAGCCCCACTTCCTTGTTATGTTTTTGGGGTTATGTGCATACTCGATGTGATTTGTTAATACACTTACCTTAAGTGGTAAGTGTTTGTCTTATATGATTTATGTATGATTGAATGCTTGATGATGCATGAACGATATTCGGATATGGCATGTATCATCAAGGGATAGTTTAAAGATATGATATATATATATATATATGATGTATGGGCGTATGGAAGTTATAATTATGAATGTATAGAAAGGTATAGAAGGGAACGGACCCTAATAATATCCGCAAATGTAGGGAACGGACCCTAATAATATCCGCGAATGTAGGGAACGGACCCTAACAATATCCAGGAATGTAGGAAACAGACCCGAATAATATCTGCGAATGTTTTAGGACGAGGTATATGTATATGTGTACGTATGAAAGGAAAGAAGGAAGGTATGATAGTATGAACGTACGAAGGAAGGTAAAGAACTATGTATGTAGACGTACCTTTGGGCGTGTATATATGAATGTGTATAGACGTATTGTATGTTACCTGATTAACTAGAACTCACTCAACGTAGCTGACTTTTAGTATGCACGCAGGTGAGTAGGATGAAGCAGCTCGCTTGAGGGGAAACGTGGCATTGAATAAGAGGCTGGCATCGAAAGGTTTAAGATGTTTATGTTTAAATCTTTGTTTTTTTGAAAGACCAGATACTTGTTTAAGACAAGTTACGAATTGATATGTAATGCTTTATGAATGTTTTTATATTCCGCGAAAGTTTTATTAACTCTGATATAATGAACTGCGTTTATGAGTAAATCCAACGTCTAAAAGTGAGGCACCGGTAACGGGCCTTACAATTTGGGATATCAAGACTTTTTTCTTGGTACTAAAGTACCTATAATGTTACATCATAAGGGTCCTATAAATTAATTTTTAAGGACGCTTGTATGTGTATCAAAATATTAAAGGCAGGTAAGCACATGTTAAAACATTGTAAAAGTGTTCAAATATGTTTTTATTGAGACGCTTTTTGGGTTGTTAATGGTTATATTATGCGACCATAAAATTGGTTTCATAATATTATTTGGGATATCAGGACGCTTTTTGAATTCTGAGACTTTTACGACCCCTTTACATGAAACGCTTTTCTCGTTGGCCCTATTAAATGAAAGGTCCTATAAAATAACATTTTAGGACGCTTTTGTGCGTACTAAAAAGCCCTTTTTGTTGTAGTGTATTATGTGCTAGAACATGCTTTTCTACACTTTCTTAATCCATACTTTGGTGGATTGATTAGGTGGGCTGTTGGGGTTCACATATCGTTTAATATTAGGAAAATTCACTAAGACAATGCGTACTGGGCGACATGTGGGGCGACTTGGACGAGAACACCACCCCCCTCGGGCGAAATGTCGGGCGATAAGGGGGGGGGGGGGCGAGAATGATTTGTCGCCGTTGTTGGTGAAAAGAAATAATAAAATAATAATGTGACCGTTGTAAACGGTCTATTATTTAAAAAAAAAAACAAATTTAATTTAACAGTATATATATATACATACACCCTTATTCTTCAAATCCATATCCATTTCATACACTACACATAACCAAATTCTTCAAAAATACAACCAAAATGGATCCTAGAAACAACCCGAACCAACCGAAACACCCATTCTCTCCTTTCGGTCAACTCCACGATTCGCAAAACCAACCGAACGTAAACATGTAATGGAACCCGAACACTCAAAACCAACCGAACCAAATATTCCCATTTGGTTTAGCCGACCCGACCTTAAACATGTATCCCAACTACCTCATGCCCCAAAAACCTTATGCCGGCGTTCGGGTCTACCCAACCAGACCCTGAGACGGTGCCGTAAACCCAAACGGCACGGGCCTCCGGTTCTAGCTAAAAGCCAGGGCGTAGACACAAAAAAAACAACTGGGTGAGCCAATGGCACAACGTGATCCATACAAACAATGGACCGAGGACGAGGAAGTAGCTCTCGAGAGGGCTTGGATCGAGGTTTCGGAGGCTCCCGACGTAGGTAAGTTTTTAATATTAACTCTTTGTATAACTTTATTCATTGTTTGTTAAAAATTTATACTAATTGTGATAAATAATTTTAATTTGTAGCGAACTTTCAAGCCGTCGGGTTATTCTGGAAGAAAGTTTTGAAGCTTGTCTCCTGATAACGGTAAACCCGAAAACTACCAGGGCAAAGAAGCGGTTCAAGCCCACTGGAAGAACCTTAATTCGGATTGCCAAAAGTTTTCCGGGATATACAACCTCTTGCACGGGTCGGTTGGCGTAGCGGGCAAAATGACGCCGGCACCCAAACCCAAGCGTTAACCGAGTTTCGATCTAAAGGGCATCCGAAGGTGTAACACCCCGGCTAAAGCGGAATACGCCCGAGTGTGACGTACAGATTGCTCAAAACACACGTGACACTATTAAGTGACAATATTACCATTAATTGATTTAAACAACAATTACACACGTTTAGAAGCAAACGAAATACAAAGAATTATACATTTAAGCAATTTGTTCATTTATGTTGAATATCCTAAGTACTAATGTCTTCGTCACGGCATCATACTCTAAATAAGGTACCTGTAGCATATATATAAAATAAAGGTCAACTATATGAATAGTTGGTGAGTTCACACAAGTTTTGATATACGTACATAAAAATCATACAATTCCATGAACAAGTGTAAATGAGCAAGTAAGGTCCTTTCCAACTGGGATTGTGCACCAGCGTACTCAAATAAGCGCAAGTAAGGTCCTTTCCAGTTGGGATTGTGCACCAACGTACTCGGATAATGAGACCATTTTCCACTCATAACAACAAATGTCTTGAGCGCAAAGGGGAGCGTATGATCATACTATATTGAAGTAATCCATGTGCAAGTAATTTTGAGCAAGTAACAAGTAAACACACAAGTCCATGTAGCGAATTGTACTTTGAAAATAATGAATAAACGAAATTGTAATTTGGATAGGATATATATGCTACCCCCAAAAGTATTAAAAGAGTAATAAGGGGGTGTGAGAAACTCACGTTGAAGTTGAAGAAAAACTTGAAATAAAACCTAAAGTGCATAAATGAAACCGAAGCAATTGAACTTCACGAACTAGAATTAAAAGTACAAAATAAATATTAACAAACAACTTATAAAAAGTAGATAAATCGGGTTGTCAGGATTTTAGAAATGTTGGATACATATTTTATCATTTTATGGCATTGGACGTGATAATATTATTTTAAGCTTTAACGGGATTTTAACGATCTATTAATTTAATATTACTTTAAGTTACTAGATTAATATCAAGTTTGAATATTATAATGTTACGAAATTTTGGGTGCTATTAGTATATTTTATTTTGAAAAGAATATGTTAACAAATATTTAAATTTAACGAACTATAAATTGATATACAAATGTTTTATGAGTTTAAACGAGCCTTGACGAGTTTGAAAGATTGGTTTTTAGGTGATAATTGATAAATATGGTTTAAAACTAATTTAATATAATTTTATTTGATTTAAATAATTTTTATAGATTTTAGTTTGGTTATTATATAAA